>NC_134792.1:59775621-59955070 GCF_046742065.1 Oratosquilla oratoria | reverse complement strand
AGATGCACTTGCTTCTTTGTATAAACTTTGGTGTTAAACCACGCCTGGACATGTGACGTCACGCTTGTGACGTTTCCCTGACCAATCACAAACAACAACCTTCTTCTCGGTAGCTGTTTGGGGGACAACTTTCGAGCCACGATGACACACAGCTCCCAGAATTAGGTCTTGCTTTTGGCTATATTTTGTGTTTTAGAGCAAATATGCCGGTGAAGAGATATAGGAGAGACCAAAGTGAGGTCAGCTGCTGCCTAAAATATGTTATATTTGGATTTAACGTCATATTTTGGGTAAGTTTTGCGAGAAGACTCTATGTTGTTGGCAGGGGTGCCCCTATTTCCTGGATACCTCGGTATGAGTGCCCTAGCTTCTGGTTAAGCCAGCCTTTGTTATTGGTTGCATATATTCCCAGGTTTATGAACACACACAACAAGTGTAATACATTTTAGGGGATGGAAGGTGTGAGATAAGGATGTAATTTCTTTGTCAACAACCTTTGTCCAGTTTTCTTGGTGGAAGCAAAAATGTGAAAAATATGTTGTATCATATGGTATAATTAATTTTTGTAAATTGGACTTGATGCAACAGTATGCATGAAATATATCTGCTGAATTTTGGGACAGTGATGTGGAATACAAAGACTTCCTTGCCTATTGGAGCTACAGGAATTTAAAAGTCATGAATCTGCAATTGTTATGAATTTAGAAGTATCCATTGCTCATGGTTTTGTTTAAAACATCATAAGAGATCCTCCTATAGTGTTTTTGTGATTTTATATTGTTTTGGAAGAAAAATTCCCTTGTAAATGAAGGCTGGACCATGTTGGAACAGGATTGATGTAGAGTAACATTTCCAGCAGTATTTTATTTTCTGTACCAATCAGTTGTGCTATACAGGATTGAGCTGATTTCATTGTAGCTTATCCCATTTAGATTGTGGTTTATATTTAGTTTTCATGGAATTTTGGGAAGCTCTAGGTGTTGTATACAACAAGAAAATTAATAGTTTAGTTCGTTAATAGATGCTATGTATGCTTTAGTGATATTATTTGGTTTATTACTTTAGTGTATTACATAAACTCTTATGGCACATTAGAAAGAAACTATCATCACTTAGTACAAATATCTTCTAAATACCATACCAACCTATGCTTTCACAGTTCAAAACAAAGCCATAATAGTTATATCAGTGTGATGTTACCATCTTTTAAGTCAAATTTGGAGAGGGGAGGGTATAATCATTGATAAGCAATCCTCCATGGTTTGCTGCCACCACCAAGTACAGTTTCCCCATCAGGAACCCAGAAAGAAATAAGGTGAATCTAAAGTTCACACCTAAGCAGTATATCAATTGAGAAATATTAATTTTGTAAATAGTAATATATTGATGTAATGTAGGTTTCTATTGGCAGAAATCGGTAAAAAGTTGCAAAAAGTGATGCACAAGCAACAACTTGGACGTCAGCAAGCTTCAATATTCCATGTTTGTTGTTGAAGACAAATTAATGGAAGTCTAGTGAATTGGTCTAGTCTAACCTAACCTAACTTCCTATGGCATATGCATTTAGCATCCCTAGACATCATCAGACTAGACTAGACCAATTTATTAGACTTGCAATCATTTGTTTTCTACAACAGAGAAAAACATGGCTTCTCGAAGTTTGCCGACATCCAAGCTGTCACTAGTGTATTGCTGTTAACAAGGGTGTTTGTTATTGATTTCCACCAAGAAAAACATATTACATTGATGTATTTTGATTTACAAGATTATAGTCTGATTGTTTATTGATATATTGCTTAGTTGTGCACTTCTGGAGTTGTGCCATATTAATGATATTATGGAACTTATAATACTTCAGAGATTGTTTTAATGTATATCTTAGGGAAGGATGATCTATAGTTAACTGGCACTTCCATTGTTGTGGACAATCTCTTATCTCCCTAGGGAAGAAAGTGTACCAAGAGATTGGAGGAGTGCATATGAAATTCTTCAATATAAAGGGAAAGGGAACAAATATGAATATAGTAGTTTGAGGGGGCTCAGTCTATTAAATGTGGTTGGTGAAATGTATAGGAGGGTGTTAGTTGAGAAAGGATCTGTGTGGGTTTAGGAGAGGAAGAGGGAAGTTGTTTTTGTAAGACAGATATACGGGAAGTTTTTGGAAAAAAGGTAAAAATGTTTCCTGTACTTGGATTTGGAGAAAGCCTATGAAAAGGTAAACCGAGAGGAACTATGGCGTGTGATGTGGATGTATGGGTTGGGAGAAGTCTTAAGGGTGGTCAAGAGTTTTCACATGAAAAGTAATGCTTCTACAAGGGTCAAGAATGGAGGAAATGGAAAGGTTTAGATAAAGGCGAGGCTGCACCAGGGTTGTCTTTATAAGTTGACATTGGTTATTCAACATGTGTATAGATGGGTTGTTGAGGGAGGTAAACCTGATTATTCTTTTTTGTTAGTGGGTAGCACACCAATACATATTCCAATCTAGAGCAGATCAAGTAATCTGTGATATTTCTCTCTTTCATTATCTCTCTATCAGTGAAATAAAGTCCTATTCTTCATCAACAATTTTTGTGTATCACCAAAGGTTTTGTTACTGTGTTTATTGAATGACTTATTATCTGTGACCAAACTCTCAGGTCCTTTTCCTCTTTGGTTATTGTAATTGTTTTATTTCCCATTTGATAACTCATTGATCGCCTCTTTTTAGTTTTATCCATTTCCAATGCTTTGCACCTCTTGGCATTAAAATTAATTTTGCCACACTTGGCTCCAGTTGTAAATTGTGCCTAGATCTTATTGCTACAATGTGGAAACTCATCTTGGATCTTCACATGATCATTGTGGCTTGTTACCAACTGAAAATAATAGGCACACAGCATTCAAACCCATCATCCATCCCACCACATCATATAAGGAGAATCAACTGAAACCAACAAAGAAAATAACTAGTATCATATTACTCTTAAAATAGCTTTGACAACTACCACCCAAAGCCTGAATTGTCCATATAAATATACACACCTACTCAATCTCAAAATAAACACTCTAACACAAACCCCCCCTAAACTCCATCAATCCATTTTAGAAATCCCTTCCACGACAAATAAGAACTATACTGACATGGCTCTTCATGCCTTCATTCAGCACTGAAACAGTACCAACACAATTGGTCTGGCCTTTAACTCAAATTTCCCCAGATGCAGACATCATGCAGAAGACAGAATATCTTGCCATACACATCTTGTTCTCTCACAATGATTTCTTCTTGAATGACTCATGGGTCAATCAAGGTCCTCAAATGTGCTCCAATTTCCACTGGTCAGCTGTGTGGTACCTTGTAAAAGGCTATTTCTGGGTACACACAGTCTATCAAACAGTCACTTGCAACATATTTACTGTCCACTTCAGTACAAGTCAAATTCTCATGTGCAGCATCGGCTGCCATATAAATGATGCATCACACTACACGCATTATAAAATATAAAATCTTTGGTGTATTACACATTATCTTTTACTCTAATAATAAACACAGAAAACCTAATCAAACCAATTCACAGAATCCAGGGGTAACTCATGTACAACTACAAAAAATATATATAATCAAGCCACCGATGCTGGCATCCTCATGTACCCACTTATGCCTCATGACGCATACATAGGCATCATCGTACAAAGGGGTTAAGAGATTTGAGACACATTTCTGAATTTAGATTAATTGTCTTCCAAAATCTCCAAATCCCACAGATATTTAATCTACCTGTATTTCTTACTTCTTTCACACAGCTATCATGCTGGTCAAGAACATTGGTCAGGTTATGAAGTTTGTCTTTTATCTGCCAGCTCCTCAGTGCATCTCTTAACTATCTAGTTGGACATCCTGTCTGGTTCAAGGTTGTTTCTCATGTGAAGTGTCACATATTACTAGTAATTTTACCAGTAGTTAAAAGATGTAGACTAACCATTTCATGTAATAGATCTTTACTTTTATGGTAGCTAGCATAGCAGTTTGTCATAATCTTTGGAAAGTAATGTGTACATCTATCTACATTGTATATACCAAAGGCTTCTTTCTCCTTATAAGGGAGGTAACTGGCCAAGGTAATATGTGTACATAGCATTAAAGAAAGAGAGAATGCAAGGGTATGATAGAGACTTTTCGTATCACTTTTATTGCTCAAAATTTTTTTTTTTTTTTGCAGCTGCTGGGGCTCAGCATACTGGCAGTGGGAGTGTGGGCATGGACGGAGAAGGACACATTTAATAACCTTAGTCGTCTCACCAATATTGCATTAGATCCAGCTTTTGTCTTCATCGTCGCAGGTAAGTGCAGAGTAGAATTAGTTTTATAATGACCTAAAATAGCACCAGTAAAGTAAGTCAGGCTGTAGATACCATTGCTTCCTCCTCCTTGTCCTCCTTTCATTTTACAGAAATGAAAGGGCTTGCTAGCTACAGTTGCTTTCTAGTCAGTGAATCTCAAGAAAAAAATTATTTTCATTACCACATAAGCATAACAATAATGTGGTGGTAATAACAGGTCCCTTCACTTTTTACTGCAATAGAAGTGCAGGAGCCTTGTGTGGCTCAGGAGCAGTGTTCTTACTCTCTGCATGAGAGAGACCTAAGACTAAAACACAGGGTCAGACACAAAAATGGGTGCTGGTAGTAAGGGTTTGTACATAGTCGCGACATGATTTGGTTCTCCAGATCCATAAAACGGGTACTAATGCTTCCTTACAAAGGATTACAAAGGCGGAGCATGCCAACAGGAGACCTTTTGGTCCATATCTAGGTCGGATGCGAAAAAAATCATGATAATAATAAAATAATAAATAAAAACTATAATAATGTAAATAACAAATAAAATACATAAATGCATAGGCATAGTTAAATAATAAACAAACAGGTAAATAGTAAATAATGATAAATTAACATATAACTAATAATAAATGAAAATCACAGACAAATGATAACAAAACAAAAACAAATAATATAAAATAAATTATAATCATTATAGCATCTTGCTTAGGTATTTATCTAAATGATTCTTAAAGCTTCGAACTGAACTACATTGCACTACCTGTGCAGGAAGTTTATTCCATTCATTAACTACACGGTTGGCAAAGTTGTATCTACCTACTTCCAAATTGAATCTATTTCCGGACAGTTTGAGACCATTGTTTCTTGTCCGATTCTCATTCAATGTGAAAATTTTGTCACTTTTGATGTTGTCAATTCCCTTTAGAATTTTAAAGACCTGTATCAAGTCACCTCTGAGTCTACGCTTTTTTAGGGAAAACAGATTCATATGTTTTAGTCGATTTTCGTATGATTTATTTTTTATATATGGAATCCGTTTTGTGGCTTGCCGTTGTACTTTTTCCAGTCTGTCAATGTCTTTAATGAGATTCGGTGACCATACAGAAACAGCATATTCCAAATGTGGACGAACTAACGATTTATATAGCTTGTTAATGAGTGATGGACTTTTGAAATCAAAAGATTGCACAATCAGTCCTAGAATCTTATTTGCTTTCTCAGAGGCTGAAATACACTGCTTGGATGATTTGAGGTCGTTACTGATAATTACACCGAGATCTTTTTCACTATCCACTTTTGTTAACGAATTTCCAAATAACTTGTAATCCTACTTACTGTTATTTTTACCTATGTGCATTACCTTACATTTACTTGTGTTAAATTTCATTAGCCATTTTGCAGACCATTGCTGTAATTTATCTAAATCTTCTTGAATATCTAATTGGTTTGAGTGATCATTTGCCACTCCGCACAGTTTTGTATCATCAGCAAAATTGGAAACAGTAGATTTTAGTCCATGGTCTATATCATTTATATATACTATGAATAGAAGTGGCCCAAGAATGGAACCCTGAGGAACTCCACTTGTAAAATTTTTCCATCTAGAAGTTTTTCCATTTAAAATAACTCTCTGTTTTCGACCATTCAACCAATTACTAGTCCAACCTAATAGGCTACCACTTATTCCGTGTAAAGCTAATTTAGTAAGTAGTCTTTCGTGTGGGACGGTATCAAAAGCTTTTGCAAAGTCTAGATATATTGAATCTATATTGTTTCTTTTGTCATAATTCGAGATAACTGTGTTGTAGAATTCGAGTAAGTTAGTGACCCAAGAACGTTTCCGTCTGAAACCATGATGGCTATCATTTATCAAATGGTTACTTTTTAAATGATGTTCGATAGCATCTCTGATGATAGTTTCCATTATTTTGATGATAGTTTCCATTATTTTTCATACGATTGAAGTCAAACTTATTATTTGACTTATCTTACATGTTTTCTCATGGATCATTGAGTATTAAACTGTCCCAGATGCAATCATCTTTAAAAAGACACAGGACACCTCATCTTACACTGCCCAATACTAGTAAACCCAGATAAGAACACTATTTCTTCCTTGAGTGATTTATGGGTAATCTGGTGGCTTGCAAGATGGATTGATTGATGTGCCACAACCTGTTTCAGTACAAAATCTACTCTTGGCTTAATATAAAGTGACTATTTTGCATCATAGTTCAAGTGCTGTATCTTTCTTTTCAGGTCTAATCACGTTTACAATTGGGTTTACGGGTTGTGTGGGTGCCCTTCGTGAAAACACCTGTTTGCTTGCATGTGTAAGTACTTGTCTAATAATTTTAGTCTGGGATACGAATTCCATATACATTTCCATTGCTTTGCACCTTTTGGCATTAAAATTAATTTTGTCACACTTTGCTCCAGTTGTAAAATCTGCCTAGATTTTTTGCTACAATATGGAAACTTCATCTTGGATCTTCACATGATCTTTGCCTTATCACCAACTGAAAATAATAGTCACACATAATAATTTATTGTGAGTTTTAAGCACAGGAATTACCTTACCTTACCTTACCATCGTGCCATATCCTCTTGGACTTCGGCAACCATGGAGCGCCACCATTCACGGTCCCTAGTCACTTGTAACATCTGTGTTGGTTTGAGTTGTTTTCCCGTCGCCCTCATCAGCCCGTCCATATACTTCTCCCTCTGCTTTCCTCTTGCTCTCCTTCCCTCCACCATTCCCGTCATCACCACCTCTTCCAACCCTTCCCTCCTCATTATATGTCCTAAGAATTGCAACTGTCTTTTCCTTATTGTTGTCATCAATTCCCTATCTGTCTCCATTTCTCTCAATACTTCTTCATTTATTTTCTTCGCTGTCCATGGTACTCTTAATACTCGTCTCCATATCCACATTTCTGCTGCTTCTAAGTTTTCCTGCAATTTTTTGCTGATTCTCCATGCTTCTGAACCATATAATAGTGTTGACCATATAAATGTTTTAACTGTTCTCCTTATATCTGTAGACATTTTCTTGTTTGTTAAAACCCCTTTCATTTTCTGAAACGTGCTTTTAGCTATCGCTATCCTTGATTTTATTTCTTTTTCACATCTACAATCTTCTGTCAATACGCTTCCCAGGTACGAAAATTTGGTTACTTGTTCTATTCTTCTCCCTGCTATTTGTACTTGCACTCTTGGTGGATCTGTTTTCCTGGCCACTAGTATTTTAGTTTTCTCCATATTTACATTTAAACCTTTCTCCTCACTAGCTCTTACGGTTACATTCAATAGATGTTGCAGTTTATCTTCTGAGTCAGCCACCAATACTGTGTCATCAGCATATCTGATATGATTTATATTAAATCCTCCAATTTTAATCCCTTCCATTCCCTCTAATTCCCTAAGGATCATCTCCCCATATAGATTAAATAAATCTGGAGACATAACACAGCCTTGACGCACTCCCCTCTTTATAGCTTGAAATACTGTTCTTCCTCCCCGTACCCTCACTGCTGCTCTTTGCTTCCAATACAAATTTCTGATGATACTCATGTCTTTGCTATTTATATCCACTCTTTCCAAAATATTTATCAAATCCTCATGTCTTACCCAATCAAAAGCCTTCTCGAAGTCAACAAAGCAAAGATATACATTTTGTTGTTTTTCTATCACCCTCACCATAGTCGTTCTTATTATAAAAATTGCATTTGCTGTTCCTTTCCCTTCTATGAAACCAAATTGCTCCCATGAAACTTGTTCTCTCACTTTATTTCTTATTCTATTTAAAATTATCCTTAATATAATTTTGGTTATTTGACTCATGATACTGACTGTGCAATGTTTACTACATTCCATTGTTCCGTTTATCTTTGGTAGTGGTATAAAAATCGAGTTACACATATGTTCCGTTATTGTACCCTTTTCATAAATTTGGTTTATTAGACTAGTGAGTTTTCTTATTGCAAAATCCCCTAATGCCTCTAACATTTCAATCATCACACCATCCTCACCCATGGCTTTCCCTTTTTTTATTTTCTTCATTGCAAATTTCACTTCCTCCTCCATTATTTCTTCCCCATCTAGATATCTATAATTTTCCTCTTCTCCTTCTTGTCTGTCGTCCTCAAATAGGTCCCTTACATACTCCTCCCATCTATGTTTAATATCCTCCTCGTCCATTAAAGCCTTTCTTTCTCTATCTTTGATTGCCCCCCCATTACTCCCCTTTCTCTTGGTAATTTCTCTAATCTTATCATACATCATTTTAGAATCCCTTATTTCAAGGTCCTCAATTTCCCTACATTGTTCATCAAGCCAACTCTCCTTGGCATCTATACACTTCTTTTTGATTTGTCTATTAAGTTCTCTATATTCATTTCTATCCCTATTTTTAGCTTCTCTTCTCTTATCCATTAGTTCGAATATTTCCTCTGTTATCCATTTGTTTTTCCTCCTATTTTCAGGAAGTACCTTTTTATTTCCCTCTTCTATTGCTTCACGTAACCTTTGCCACTGAAACCCCGGATCATTTACATCCCCTTCTTCTCGCAGCACTTCATATTTATTTTCTACTGTAACCAAATACCTCTGTTTCAAGTCTTAGTCCTTTCTCAACACACTTACTTCTCTTCTCAGTCTCCCCATCTCCTTTCTTAATTTCTTCAATTTTATTCTAATATCTGCAACAACTGGCACATGATCACTATTACAATCTGCTCCTGGGTATGTTTTTACCTTTATCACTGCATTTCTAAATCTTCTGTTGATAGTAAAATAGTCTATTTGATTTCTTGCTGTATCTCCTTGTGCCTTCCATGTCCATACCCTTCGTGGATGTTGCCTAACGTATTCATTACTATTTGTTGATGTTCTATGCACCAGCTTATCCATCTTTCTTCCCTGTCATTTCTCTCTCCTAACCCAAATGGCCCCACAACCTCTTCTTCTCCACCTGAACCCACTTTTGCATTTACATCACCCATAACTATCTTAACCTCTTGATTTCCACATTGTTACATTGCTTGATCTAACTTGTCATAGAAATCATCTACTATCCTTTCCTCTGCTTCTGCCGTGGGAGCATACACCTGTATTAAACATATGTCAAAAGGTTTTCCCCTGAGTTTTACCAAGAGCACTCTGTCTGACACTGCCCAGAGTCCCTTCATAGTACTAGCAACCTTTTTGTTCATCATTATTCCTACCCCTTTTTCTGCTCCTTTTCCAGAATATACAAATACTCCATGCTCATTTTTCACCTCTCCCACTCCTGGCCACCTAACCTCACAAAGCCCCATAACATCTATCTTCATTCTGTTCATTTCTTTCCATACCCCCATAATATTTTCCCGCTTGGTGTAATGTTCGGACATTCCATGTAGCCATTCTCAACTTTTCTTTGGTTACAACAGTCACCGGATAACGATCAGAAACCGCCTGCTGTACACTATGTTCCCGACCAAGCTAGGTACTCTCCCTCCTTTCTGGAAAAAGACTCCCATTCACGCTGTTCACTTCATTTACTCTTTGGTTTTGCTCCATAGTTAATCTTGGATAAATACGTAGTAAGGGCTCCAATCCTTTTCTACGGTGACTGGCCGATTGCCATTTACATGCCTGGTTTGCCCTAGATGTGTCACTCATCTTGCTATCACACCAAACTCACCAAAGTCCTCTGACAAGTAGAGTACATATACTAAGCTTGCTGTTCTAGTCTTCATCTAGTAGAGCTGGCACTGCTCCATGCCACAGGAATACTCATTAATAATTGTTCCTTGTTGATCTCTTTCAGTATGCTATATTTCTTGCCATACTTCTCTTGCTGGAGATGACTGCTGGCATATTAGGATTTATCTTTAAAGACTGGGTAAGTAGTATTTTTTGTATAATTTTCTTGAAAAGTATTGGTTGTGTATGGATGATGCTGTGATGAAAGGGAGTGGGTTGGGGATGGGGGGTGAGGGAGTATGCATGAATGGTAGTTTGACGCAGCCTGAAGGGATTTCTTCTCATCTTCTCTTTTTCTACATGAAGGGACACCGATTAAATGAAGCGACCTTGCTTTGGATGTGCTGTGTCATGTTACATTGCCTCTGAACCAGGGCAGTGGGTGAAATGCAGGGGTGACCTGTCATCCAGGAGGAGGCAAGAAAAGAGGGAGGGAGGGGCGTGAATGGGAGTGGAGTATGTGGTGATGGTATGGGTGGGAGTGGATTTTATGCCTTTGTGTTTTTTGGCTACCTCCCTTGTAAGGAGGAAAAAGCTGTTGCCATATGTATATACTTGAAAAGTGTAGTGAGAGTGTATGCTTTGACTTGGCTACCCCCTAATGAGGGGAAACAGGTCTTTTGGTATGCATGAAAAGTGTATGGAACTACTTTATAGGCTTTGTAAAGATTTCTGTGTTTGACAAAGGAGTGATTGTTCCTCCTGGGATTTGTGGAGTAGTGTCAAATATTTATATTTTTGTTGTTACAGATAAAAGCTCAAGCAACAAATGGTTTCCAGGCATTTATTGTACATTATAGAGATGATCCAGACCAACAGAATCTTATTGACTGGATTCAAGAAAAATGGGTAAGTAATTGTCTTTCATGGGCATAGAATTTTTATATAACCCATGTTGTGCTTGTCATAACCCATCCTAATTTGATGTCTTTTTTATCCCAAGAACATCCAACATCATTAGTTTGTGTAGGGATTTGCGTCATTCAAAGGATTACAAAGGCGGAGCATGCCGACAGGAGACATTTTGGTCCGTATCTAGGTCGGATGCGAAAAAAAAAAAATAACAAATAAAAACTATAATAATGTAAATAACAAATAAAATGCATAAATAAATGCATAGGTATAGTTAAATAATAAACAAACAGGTAAATAGTAAATAGTAATAAATTGACATATAACTAATAATAAATGAAAATCAGAGACAAATGATAACAAAACAAAAACAAATAACATAAAATAAATTATAATTATTACAGCATCTTGCTTAGGTGTTTATCTAAATGATTCTTAAAGCTTCGAACTGAACTACATTGCACTACCTGTGCAGGAAGTTTATTCCATTCATTAACTACACGGTTGGCAAAGTTGTTTCTACCTACTTCCAAATTGAATCTATTTCCGGACAGTTTGAGACCATTGTTTCTTGTTTGATTCTCATTCAATGTGAAAATTTTGTCACTTTTGACGTCAATTCCCTTTAAAATCTTTAAGACCTGTATCAAGTCACCTCTGAGTCTACGCTTTTTTAGGGAAAACAGATTCATATGTTTTAGTCGATTTTCGTATGATTTATTTTTTATATTTGGAATCCGTTTTGTGGCTCGCCGTTGTACTTTTTCCAGTCTGTCAATGTCTTTAATGAGATTCGGTGACCATACGGAAACACCATATTCCAAATGTGGACGAACTAACGATTTATATAGCTTGTTAATGAGTGATGGGCTTTTGAAATCAAAAGATCACGCAATCAGTCCTAGAATCTTATTTGCTTTCTCAGAGGCTGAAATACACTGCTTAGATGATTTGAGGTTGTTACTGATAATTACGCCGAGATCTTTTTGACTATCCACTTTTGTTAATGAATTTCCAAATAACTTGTAATCGTACTTACTGTTATTTTTACCTATGTGCATTACCTTGCATTTACTTGTTAAATTTCATTAGCCACTTTTCAGACCATTGCTGTAATTTATCTAAATCTTCTTGAATATCTAATTGGTTTGAGTGATCATTTGCCACTCCGCACAGTTTTTTCATTTAAAACAACTCTGTTTTCGACCATTCAACCAATTACTAGTCCAATCTAATAGGCTACCACTTATTCCGTGTAAAGCTAATTTAGTAAGTAGTCTTTCGTGTGGGACGGTATCAAAAGCTTATGCAAAGTCTAGATATATTAAATCTATATAGTTTCTTTTGTCATAATTCTTTTAAAATGTCCTAATTTTTATTTCATTGGTGATAATTAGAGGCAAGTATGGAAGGTGTTGTAAATTGTGATTCCCTTTAATCTATGTGTAAAGCAAGGTTTACACGCTACGATAAACTGTAGTAATTTATTGTAATGAAAAGGTTGTTACAATTTGTCATTACGTATAAACAGGAGATCGTAGCAATTTATCACTATGATCTCCTGTTTACACGTAATGACAAATTGTAACAACCTTTTCATTACAATAAATCGCTACAAGTTATCGTAGCGTGTAAACCTTGCTTTAGGCTCACTTACCATAAATAATTGATGATAGATACTTCTACCTTTCTTTCCCTCCAATGCAGCCATGGTTGCTATGTGGGATGTCTGATGGAGGGAGAAGTAGTTTATAGTGGAATAGCTAGTGAAGTTGATGTGTGCCTAGAGGAAGGGAGTACACTGGTGGACATGAGTTCATGTATAGGTTGTAACTCAATAAAAATATAAGTGAGTTTTTCATTTTTACTCAACTCAAGCCTAATGTTATTAATATTACTAATACTTACTCTCGGTGGATAAATTCTCTTTGGTGGAGATGAGGTATTTTTTATCTCTATACTAGATGAACAGAAATTTTTATGGTAATAGATAAATACTAAATGATGTCTAGAATTTATATTCAGTAACCCAAGAGGGTTTAGATGTGTGAAATGGGACTTTGCTTTGCTCTCCTCTACCCTACCCTAGTTTTGTTTTTTTAATTAATATGTCAAATGCTCTTTCTATAGCTGCACTGCTGTGGTATTGAAGGTCCCAAAGATTGGGATCGAAATGTTTATTTCAACTGTTCGTCAGAAGCTGTTGGGTCAAGGGAAGCCTGCGGTGTCCCCTTCTCATGTTGTAAACCCAAACGTAACGTAAGTCAACTTGTGTTCAAATGCATTGTTTAGTTTGTAGTAAATAGGAATGCCTGTATAACCTGTGTATTTGCAATATATGTCTTCTACAGCTCTTATAGCACAAAAATGTATACATATGTATGTACTTTATATTTTGGTTATTATTGTTGCTCTGAATATTACAGGAGATAATAAAAAACAAGCAGTGTGGGTATGATGTGAGGAAACCAGACTATGTAAGTATTTGAAGATTTATGTTTACCTTAATATTTTAATCAACTTTGAGTGAAAGGATTAAGAAAATTGAAGTGTAGACAGTAATTGTAAGGGGGGGGAGCATTTGGTATATGTATGTATGTATGTATTTATCTATCTAATTAGTTAATTATCTTAAGCAAGAATAAAAATGAGAGAGATCAGTGGGATAAAGAGGACATTGGATGCATGAGGAATATCTGTTGAGCCAGAAAGAGAGTGTGAAGATACAAGGAGAGAGATTGGAAGTGGGTCAAGGAATGATAGAGCTGCAAATTGCAGCCAAATCACTGAACAATTACTCCTGAAAAAAAAAATCCATAATCCACCAAACTCCACCTGAATCCAACCCAACAGAAATCCCATACAAGACAGATGAGTCACATTAGCGTAACTATATTCTGATCACCACCTAAAATGGTACCAACACAGAATCAACCTTGCAACAATCACCAAATTCCCAAGGTGCAACCATCACATATAAAACACAGAACACATAATACTACACTGTCACTCACCCACTACCTACAGACAACAATACAAGAACTCACCACAGAGTGACTGATGGTCTGAACTGGTAGCCCTGGCCTACTGTTTGATGGCTGTGGATCTTTTGCAAGGGATAAACAAGTCAACAGTTTGATTTGTGGACAGAGTGTGAGTAAATGCAAAAATTTCTGGAGAGGTCATTTGTAGGTTCTGTTGGGGAATGTTGTATTTTGGAGTGTTCAGTAGAGTTAGGTTAGTGAGCTGTTCTAAGATTTCATTTCTTCATTGTACTTCTGGTCGAGTGTGGAGCCAAATGGAGTAGTAGGCATTTTGGTGTCCACCTAGTATGTGGTGTTAAGTCATGAGTGATTTGACTTCGGGTGTGTACTTGTACTCCATGTGTCTTCTTCAAGATTGATTGATTGATTCGTGGGGTGTTGATGTGGTTGGTGGTTTGTAGATGTTTGTGGTGTCTATTTGGATTTGTATAGTGATTATTTGTACCATAGTGTCTCTGAGTGATGATTTAATTTCTTATATATTGGGGAATGTTGTGGTTTTGCTTGTTAGTGTGATGAGTCTACTTTTGTGTTGTGTTTTGTCTTCTGATTGTGGCATAGTCTGAAGGCTGGTATTGTGGTCACTGGTGAGAGTTTTGTTTTTGTATTAGTGCTTTGTAAAACAAAGCACTAATACATACATACATATACCAAGGCTTTTTCCCCCTTACAAGGGAGGTAGCCAAAAAGGAAAAGGCATAAAATCATTCCCACCCATTCCATACCTAAATACACTCCACACCCCCTCCACCCTCCCTCTTATCTTAGCACCTCCTGGATGACGGGTCATCCCTGCACCTTGTCCACTGCCCTGGGTCAGAAACAGTGTCGCAAGACACAGCACATCCACAGCAAGGCCGCTTCATTAAAGGAGAAGACAGGGAGAAATCCCTTTGGGCTGCGTCAAATTTTGCTCACACATACTACCTCATCCCCCATCCCCCAGCCCATTCCACCTCATGCATCACAACATCATCCATATACAATCATTCTTCATTCACCCCTGTCTTCTGTCCTCTCCCCTCCTTCCTCTACAGACATTTCCCCCTTCACCCCATCCATCCACCTCATCCTAGGACGTCCCCTCATGTTCACTCCCTCCACATCTGCATTCCATACCTCTTTTACTAGTCTTTCTTCACTCATTCTTTTCATGTGTCCAAACCATCCTAATACTCTTTCATCAACCCTATCTCCCAACTCCCTTTCCACCCCAGTTCTCCTCCTCACCTCCTCATTTCTCACTCTATCTAGCCTAGTAACCCCCATCATACTTCTCAGACACCACATCTCAAACACATTCAAACTCCTTCTCTCTTCCTCTCTTATGTTCCATGTTTCTGCCCCATATAGTGCTGTTGGCACAATCACTCCTTCATATAGTCTCCTCTTAGCATCCATTCCCAAATGTCTATTCCTCATTACACTCTTCAATCCACCAAGGCATTTACTTGCTTCTCTCAATCTACATTCTATCTCCACCTTCACTCCACCTTTTCCTGCCACATTTGCACCCAAGTATCTAAAACTGTCCACTTCCTCCAGTCTACTGCCACTTTCACCCCTTGTACATCTCATCACCTTACTTTTACCCACATTTATCTTTAGCTTTCTTCTATCACATACTCTCCCAAACTCTGTCACCAACTTCCTCAATCCCTCCTCCGATCCTGCCACAAGCACAGTGTCATCCGCAAACAACAGCTGGCTCACCTCCCACTTTTCTCCATTTTCTTTAACCATCTCCAATCCCTGACCCACTACCCTTACATTTACCTCTTGCACTACCCCATCCATGTATAAGTTGAACAGCCAGGGCGACATAACGCATCCTTGACGAAGTCCCACCTTTACCTCAAACCACTCACTCTCTCCATTTCTAATCCTGACACAAGCTCTACTACTCTCATAAAAACTCTTGACAGCTCCTAGAAGCTTTCCTCCTATCCCATATATCTGCATAACCTCCCACAGTGCCTTTCTGTCTACCCTATCGTAGGCCTTTTCCAGATCCATAAAAGCCAAACAAACATCCTTCCCCTTTCCTATAGCTTTCTCACATATCTGTCTTACCACAAAAATCTGATCTACACAACCTCTACCTGTCCTAAATCTACACTGTTCCTCACCAATTACTCCCTCTGTTCCTCTCCTAATCCTCTCAATCAAGATCCTCCCATAAGCCTTCCCAACTACACTTAACAAACTAATCCCTTTGAAACTACTACATTGACACTTGTCCCCTTTTCCCTTGTAAAGTTGAACTATACAGGCACTCCTCCAGTCCTCCGGCACTCTACCCTCTCTCCAGCAAACATTAAATAACCTCACCAGCCAGTCCACCATCACTGTACCTCCTTTTTTTTTAGACATTCTGCATGGCATCTATCCAGACCAGGTGCCTTACCTGCTTTCATCATCTAAACAACTGTCTTCACTTCATCCTTCCTTATTTCTCCTCCATTCTCCTCACTCATCATGGTCATTTTCTTAGCATTTCCCACTGCAACTATCTTTCCCTCCCTATCCTCCTTCACATTTAGTAACTCCCTAAAATATTCTGCCCATCTTCCCCTTACTGCCTTCTCTTCCATTATCATCTCTCCATCTGCACCTTTTACCTTTTCTTCTCTACTTGATTTGCCTCCTCTTCCTCTCTTAATTTCTTTCCAAAACATCTTTTTATTACTTTCAAAATTTTGTGTCATACTCTTACCCCATTTCAAAGCACTAATACAAAAACAAAACTCCCACCAGTGAGTAAATGCCTTGGTGGATTAAAAAGTGTAATGAGAAATAGACATCTGGGAATGGATGCTAAGAGGAGGTTATATGAAGGAGTGATTGTGCCAAAAGCAATGTACAGGGCAGAAACATGGAACATGAGAGAGGAAGAGAGAAGGAGTTTGAATGTGTTTGAGATGAAATGTCTGAGAAGTATGATAGGGGTTACTAGGCTAGATAGAGTGAGAAATGAGGAGGTGAGGAGGAGAACAGGGGTGGAAAGGGAGCTGGGAGATAGTGTTGATGAAAGAGTATTAGGATGGTTTGGACACATGGAAAGAATGAGTGAAGAAAGATTAGTAAAAGAAGTGTGGAAGGCGGAGGTGGAAGGAGTGAATATAAGGGGGCGTCCTAGGATGAGATAGATGGATGGGGTGAAAGGGGCTTTACAAAAGAGAGGAAGGACGGGAGAGGACAGAAGATAGGAGTGAATGGAGAAGGGCTGTGTATAAATGAGGCTGTGATGCATGAGGGGGAGTGAGGAAGTATGTATGAGAAAGAATTTGACGCAGCCCGAAGGGATTTCTCCCCGTCTTCTCCTTTTCTGCATGAGGGGACGGAGAGGTGGGGTTGCCGAACTTATGAAGCGGCCTTGCTGTGGATGTGCTGTGTCTTGTGACACTGCTTCTGACCCAGGGCAGTGGACAGGATGCAGGGATGACCCATCATCCAGGAGGTGCCAAGATAGGAGGGTGGAGGGGAGTGGAATATATGGGAAATGAAATGGGTGGGAGTGATTTCTACGCCTTTTTTCTTTTTGGCTACCCCCCGTGTAAGGGGGAAAAAGCCTTTGGTATATGTATTAGTGCTTTGTGTATAATTTTATTTTATATATTTCATTACTATTATTATGGCTATATAAGGAAAAAGAAGCCTGTTTGTGTATGGATGTGTGTGGTTTGTATGTATAAGATTTGCTGCAGCTATATATGGTTGATTATGATACCGATGTTTTTATGTAGTATGTTTATTTTGTTTTGGTGTAAATTTATTCATTTTATTTAAGGGTTTGGGTGTGTGCATGGAGCAGGATCAGTTTGTTGCTATTTTTTAGTGTTAGTGAGTGTGGTGCATTCAAGGTTGACCCAGAAGTGGTAGTTGTTGCACAAGAGGTGTGTGTGTGTGTGTATTTACCTAGTTGTATCATACAGGAAGGGGAGCTATGCTTGTGGTGTTCCGTCTTTGTATCTCGCAGTGTTTGTGTGTGATATAACTTGCATTGGGGGATGTTTATGAGCCTTCATTTGTTTCTATGTTGCTAGCTTGCTGAAAATGAAAAGGGGCAGAAATAAATGTGCTGCTGTCCTTAACAGAAGAAAAGAAAACCATAGAATGAGAGGATGCTAAAACGTTTTAAAAGCATGAGTGAGCATTGGACCTGTTCTGGGGACCAGGTACTGACCATTTGGGGCTGCATCTTGAAGTGGAAGTAGGGAGCCTACAAACAGCCATGCATGTTGGTTGGGAAGGCTGTTCTATCCAGGGCAAGTGTACCTCTGTATGGCTGTCCTTTTGTTGTGTCAATGTGGCCAATTAAAGGTTTATTGGTGCTATATATATATGTGTGTGTGTGTACATATATATATATATATATATGTATATATATACTTGTATATTTTGGCAGCAGGTTTTCCTGTAGACATATTTCATAGAAGGAATTTGTCTAAATACATATATATATACATATATGTGTGTGTGTATATATATATATATATATATATACAGTCACTACCCGAGTTACGATGTACGTGAGTTACGACCCCCCGTACTTACGACCACATCTAGCAGATGCCTATTATGAGTTTACTGTACATGTCTGGCAGCACAGCGTGTAAGATAGTTGTGGCAACCGGCATCGCGTACAGCAGTTATGGCAGAGATGGAAAAGTTGCTATACACGTGGTTGGAAGATAATAGGCAAAGAAATGTGAGAGTGACGTTGCAAGCAGTGCAAAGTAAGGCTACAAGTTAATTTCACATGTTGAAAGAACGTGCAGGTGAAGAGTACGCTTCACATGAGTTCATAGTGAGTGCTGGGTGGTTTCGTTGCTTTCGAGAGCGTTACCAGGTGAGGCTGCTAGCAGTGATGCGCCTGCAGCTAAGGCATTTGTGGAAGAGTTTGATAAATTATGGATGAAGGATATTTACGTACTTACGACCACGTCTAGCTGATGCCTAATGTGAGTTTACTAATACGAATACACTATAATAAGTATTTTCTTTCTTTAACTTACCATATCATATTAACAACTAAGCAACTGAAAACAATACTGTATACAACTGTAGGAGAGAAGCCAAATGCAGAGTATGGGATCCAATGTATTTAACGTTTCGCCCACCAGGGCTTCTTCAGAAATAACATAGTGGACAAACATCTGACTCCTTATATAACCCGAGCTTGTGGGGAGAAACGAACATGAAACTGGTGTTAAAAAAAAAAAAAGACAAGAACTTCACACCAGTCTTAATGACCCCCTTATGGGTCAATAGCCTTAAAAAAGTCCACTATGTTATTTCGGGAGAAGCCCTGCTGGGCCCAACATTAAATACATCGGATCCCATACTCTGCGTTTGGCTTCTCTCCTACAGTGCTGTTGCAGTCGTTGCTGCTTTTACTCAATGCTGTATACAAAGATAAATGTACTGTACCTATATCTCACACTTAGAATGGATTGAAATGGATAAGAAAAATGTATCTTAAAATTCACATATATTTAGAGTACATACAGCAATTGAAGAATTAAGAAAAAATAATTAAAAGGAAACTACAATTTAAAAAACTTAAAAATTGTAAGCAAGGTTATATTTAATACATGTGTGTGTGTGTATATATACAGGTATAGTATATACATACAGTACCTGCATATGTATATATACTGAAATACAGTACAGTATTAGAACATTAAGAAAATAGAAAAAATTATAAAAATGAAACTAAAAAGCATTGATAAATAAACAGTAAACAGCTTGTATTTAATAGTATTCAATAGAAAAAGTTACTTAAAAACACAACAGATTGATATCATGTATCTTAGAGTAGAACCCTCGTGTCGGCCATTTTGAATAGGATCCGACTTACGACTGGTTGGTCGGAACCTATCTAGGTCGTAACTCGGATAGTGGCGGTATATATATATATATACGAATAAATCACAAAAACACGTGATTCACAAATTGTGTAATAAAACCACTTGGAAATTAAAATGAAAGGTGACCGAATGTTTTTGTCTATTTAAGACATTTTCAAATTTGAAAATGTCTTAAAATAGACGAAAACGTTCGGTCACCTTTCATTTTATTTTCCAAGTGGTTTTATTATTCACACATACACACACACACATATGTATATATATATATATATATGTGTGTGTATATATATATATATATATGTATTTATATATATATATATGTATTTATATATATATATATTTATATATATTTATTTATTTATTTCAAGGATAGCTAGAGAATGTGTGTAGCTCTTGTTGAACCTGGGTGTACTCATTCTATCGGGCCATATATATTCATACTCTGATTTGGTTAGATAATATTCTAGTGCATTAAGGTGATCTTATGGAAATGGTGATTCTTAAACAAATTAACAGCATGATCTAGGTAATTGCTTTTAAATTTGGGAAACTTATTTGCCTGTACTGTCCATAGACATTAGTGAGAGAAATTTTGGTGGTACTGTACTTTTATTTTGAACTTACTTGTGCAAGAAGTAGTTATGGATAAGAGTAATCTAACTTGTAACATTTGGGTAATGTACATAATTTGTGGTGGCTATGGTTGTGGTTGGCAGCAAGGTGACCGGTCCTTGGTGATATATGACCGCGGATGTCTGCGGGCGGGAGAGGAATGGATTGAATCCAACTTGGTGCTTGTAGCTGGTGTAGCGGTGGGCATTGCAGTCCTTCAGGTAGGAAGACTCTTTTCTCTTTTTCTCTTTTTTATCTGTAATCATACGTTTTTAATTCCCCACAAGAGTTACTCAACCTAGGTTCTTCAAAGGTAAGACAAGCATGATGGCTTTCATTGGTGCATGAATTTCTGTTGACATATGAAACTAATCTTGCATGTTTGTAGACTAACCAGGTTTGTTTAGAATTGCCACAGTGGAAAAAATGTCATCAGGAGGGCTGCATATTTAAAAGAAGAAAATGTGAATCATTATTATTTTCTGAGGGTTTGCTCAAAGTCATTGAATGATAGGTAAACCTCTAAATGTATGAAGTTAGAGTTGCTGAAGACTTCGTACACTTGGAATTTGTGAACTTAGAGGATACTTTCTCCAAAAGAAGCAGTAATATCAAGGAAAGTTTGCACTAAGTTTTAAGGTGGAGCAAAAGTCTTTTGAGGGGTTCTGTAAAAGAATATAATCATATTCTTTTACAGAACCCCTGGCTGGCAGAGTGGATTAAGGCATTGTCACCTACAGCGAGGGTTGAGGGGATGGCGGTTCAACCCCTGCCACTAGCGAAGTGGAATCAAGGGCATGGTTCATTAAATTCCACACTACAAAGTCCTCTGTGAGGGGCACCATCCTAGCCTCCCAATAGGGGGGAGTTTGTGACATTAAACCATAAAAAAAAGCACAGAACAAGCCTCATGTTATGCACAATAGTCACTATCTTTTCTCCATTTTTGTATTGCTCCAACACCTCTGGCTTCTGGCTGATGGGCAGTCATTGGGGACATTGTTTGTATCAGTAAAGGTGGATGGATGCTTGGAAGCCATGGTGAAGGTACAAGAGGCTTCATCAAGGAGAGCCATTCAAAATTTTCTTGGCTGATCAGGATACAGTTAGGGCTCACTTGAAACTGACCAAGTGCTCTCCGATATACTGGCGCTGGTGCACTGAATGTGTCATTGCAGTGCATACACACCACCCAGGAGGTGCACCAGGAAGCATAGTGGGCTGTTGTGTTTACTGTTCTCTTATATGTGTACAGCCAATTACTAATTTACCTAGAATAAATTTACTTCAATTTTTTTTTACATTGAACTGAAAATGCTTACCTAAAATCTATGCATTTAGAGGTTTACCTGTATGTGTATATGAATTTTGTTTTATCATATTCTGCTGTGACATGATTCTTTGCTATACATGGCTTAGAAAATGGTGTTGGAGATTGTGTAGAAGTTTGCTTTGATGCAAGGAACTTAAGCTTGTGGATGCATTGAAACAGGCGTGAAGAAGTTGCATTAGTTGCTTGGTGTCAAAGCTATATTCTTCTCTCATTTTGTGTATCTCATTGCATGAGTAGTAATGGTTGAACTAACAAATAGGCTGCCTTAGTTCAAATGAGCACACCATTCCTTGTTTACTGATGGAATCCATACACAGCATCAAAAATTTTACTCCACGTGCTTACTCGTGTCTTGTTAATTTCTTTCAGCGTATCCCAAAGCTTATAAACTTTATCATATCTAAAGGTGCACATCATCATCCTTTGGACTTCTTGCACATCCTGTTCGTAAAGGGGTCTGTTATTCATTGAAGTTAATAGTTATAATTGTATATGTATGGTTGTTACCATTTTGCTTAATTTTGCTTAGACTGAGTATATAGTTACTATGAGGTTATAAGGGATGGTGTAACAGACAGAAAAAAATTTAATGGTGAGTTTGTTGGGAAAAAGAGGATGGAGAGGAACAGGTAGAAAGGTGTGGGCAGTGTGGAGGTAGAACATTGACAAATGACTAGGATAATTAAAGCTCAGTTATGATAAAGGTGTATGAGAGGTCCAGGTGTAAAGGGTAGGAATAGGTTTTGGGATACAGGAAGCAGTGCAAGGGGAAGTTATGTGAAATTTTGTTAAATGATTAGTGGGAAGTAATGAGAAAATTAGGATATTTGCATTGATGAGAAACAATGTGTGTGCTTAGGAAAGGTATAAGATGTGAGCAAGAATGTGAAATTAATTGTTGTAGTAAAACTAGTCAAGAAAAAAACTCGGAATAAGACTCCAGTCTTTCCTCTTCCCACCCATGTCAATGTGAAATTAGTTTTATTTATTTATTATTATTTTTTATTTACTTTTTTTTTCTCTCTCTCTCTCTCTCTCTCTCTCTCTCTCCATAAAACATTTGAAGCATTATTGAATTGTAACACCCCCCTTTCACTTATTGTCAGTAAAGTTTGGTTCTGCTATGTAGGAATTTAGGAATAATCACTGTGTGAAACAAGTCCAAGGGGTCATGGTGTGTGTAAATGTTCCTGAGTATGACTGCTGCATGTTTAAATTCCCTTTTGTTTCAACCCTGTCCATGCAGCATTTTGAGGTGACACAAATCATATATGACAAAGGCTGTCTGCAAGCTGGAGAAGAGTGGCTACAAAGTAACCTTCTTATTGTAGCTGGAGTTGCCGTAGGAATAGCTTTCTTACAGGTAAGGTTCCTCATTCTTCACTTGTATACATTTTTTCAGGTGGTGGTTTGGAAAGCTGCATAATGTATCTTGTCAACAAATTGAAAATAAGATATTGATTTACATGTGTCTTGCTGCGTTGACTCTGACCTGAGCAGTGTGGGAAGGAACAGACATGACTCTTCATCTTCTAGAAGCCAAGATGGGAGGGACAACAAATGGATGTGGGGGGGTGTATGCTCTGACTTGGCCTCACCCTTATAAGGGGGGAAGGGCCTTTTGATATATGTATTTACAGTGCTATGATTTGGCACTCTTTGGAGGGTTTTTCATTGCATCTGTGTTACACAAAGAAGAATACATGTGGTGGCCTTGCAAAATGGATGTTAGGATTCTTTTTATCTTCAAAACCAATCAGTGCCCACTAGGCATTTTGTCTCTGAACTAGGTTCAAAATAATAGAATAACAATTGCTTTTTCAAGTTTCATGGAATAGAAACCAGCACCCCGACAGTGAATGACAACAATCATTGGGTCACCCCATGAATCTCTCTGGGAAGAAATGTTAGACTGAAGTCTGTGTTGTACCAGAGTGGAATGGTTTCTGTGTCATTGGATTATGATAATATGAGGAGGGGAGTAGTTGCCAGTTACTGACTCTCCTTATGAGAAAAGGTGGAGGAAATACAGTCAGGTCAATAGAGATCTTGGGTCGGGTCCACAGACTGAGTGTCACAGGATAAGATAGGCAGTATGGGAGACGATTCTCTGATATGCATCTTGCAAGACCACCACATGCAGTTACCTGTCATTGGTTCCTTGGTCTAACATAAATGCAAAGGTGTGGGGTTTTGGAGTTGAGAGTGGAAGGAAGTCAGCCAGTTGTTGTTTGCAGATGACACTGCTTGTAGAGTTAGAGAATAGACCAAAGCAGTTTGAGGCAGAATTTGGGAGGGTATAGGAACTTCACTGGCTGAGTGGGTTAGGGTGTTGTTACTTGTGGAGAAAGTCAAGGGGATGGCGGTTCGAATCCTGCCACCGGCAAAGTCGAACCAAGGGCATGGTTTATAATTCCATGCTACAAAGTCCTCATTGAGGGGCACTGTCCTAGCCTTCCGATAGAGGGGAGTTTTTGACATTAAATCATATTATCATGTGAGAAGAGAAACCTGAAAATAAATGTGGGCAAAAAATGTAAGAGGTACAAGGGCTGATGCTGATGCTTTTCCTGGTATCTTCAACAGCCACAATCCAACCTTCTCTATCCTTTTATGTTCAACAAATCCTTGGGGAAAAAAAGAGGGGTGGGCAATGGTGTTTCACAGGATCTTTTTTCTTCAGGAGGATAATGTTAGAATTGTGAAGATAAATGCACATTTTGATTTAAACTATGGTACTTAATAACCATTGGTTTTTACAGATATTAGGAATCTGCTTTGCCCAAAATCTACGCGCTGATATCTACGCTCAAAAGGCCAAGTGGAATTGACGGTTAGCACCTGCTGCGGTTTAGCCTTGAAGCCACACCACAAAGACAATAAGGGTAACCTAGAAGAGGTCCCTTTCAAGTTGGGGTTATGGAAGCATTTGAAGCACAAGGCACCCAGTCACCCTTGCTCATTTCAGTGTTTGCATTTCATTGCAATTTTCCAAAAACAAATATTCACCCTTTATTTTGATTAGACTGAAGGAGGTTGTATCAGTTTGAAAGTGCTATGTACATTAGTTTTATGCATTTGAAGACTGAAAGATGTTTTTAATTATTTTAATATTCACTCAAGTGTTAGGTTTTAATAGTTCAGTTCTCTCAATCAAACGACCTCCTTTTGGTATATGTACAAAGCCATATTTGTGACTGATTCAACCAACCAGTGTCTATTAGGCGGTGCATGCATTTGCCTAAGCTCTTATCCCCTTCTACTTGAACCAAACAGCAAACCTTAACACCAGTTTCTAAGCTGAACACGTTCAACTAAAATCTTTGAGGCAAACCGTTGCAGGTGGTTAAATAAATGACAGAGTCTTTTTTTTTTTTATCTAGGTCTTGTAGAAATACACATAAGCTTTAACTTGTAGCAATTGTAGCATTAGTGAAGGGTTATTGAGGAACCACTAGATCTATCAGTATATCTTTTATTGCTTCAGATCTTATACTTAGGCATTTATGTTTCTCCACATTAATGCTTCCCTGGTACTCAGATTGTTTTTAGATTTTCTACCCTACCCACTCTTATCCCTTGCTTCATGAAGTCATTGCCTTATCCCAGGCATTGTTGTGCACTGGAAAACATTGAGGGGAGATTACATACAAGTCTCTCCTCAACCTTGCATATCAGGTGCTGACCAGTGCATAGCTTGAGTTGGTGTTTCGTTGAGAGATCAGTGCCAAGTTTCTTTCATTTGCATCCAGTATCCATGACATCTCAGCAGGAATGCTGTTTTCGAAGGTTGAGAAGAGTATAGATATGTGTGTACTCTGTGGGTATGTATGAAAGTATGTACAAATATTCACAGCTGTTTTGATGTACATTTTGTCAGTGATGCATGATGAAATGAATATTCTCAAATGTCCGAAAGTGCATACACTCACACGTTTCACATGTTTACTTGAACATGTACCCACAAAAGTACACACATGTTGTTTGTACAGATTCCATACTAAGATAACATTTGTAAATAATGCACAACAAAAGTACATATAGGAGCATAACATGAAACCCAAAAGTGCACAATACATAAAACATGAAGCAGAAAATTGTATAGAAGAGACATAAAGATGCATACATTTGTCAGTTCTGCGGGGGGAGAGAAGTGATAGTATTTAAATGGTATGTATGTGATTTATTAGTTGATGTTTTGTCATTATGCTAAGATATAACAGTATTTCTACTTAACCACGCGAACAAAACCAGATTAACAAAATTTATCCGTTAAGACCAATTTTTAAGATGGATAAATCTATGTGGTGACTTATGCTGCGCAAAGCCAAATCTCTATATTCATGTAGCTAATGTTGCACAAAGAGAACAAGTCTTGGCACAAGTTACAAGTATTTACTCGGCATTTCATGAAATTTTATAACCCACCTCCCACCCCATGTTTTGAAGTGGTTACTGGGCATCTTGTAAATAGGAAGGAGAGCTTTTTATCTTAATGAACCCCAAAGGTACACATTTACATGCTCTTTCTGCATGTACACACACACACATACTGTCAAACCATTCTTTCTCGATAAGCTCATTGAAGGAATGCAAACACTAGTATTGTTAAATGTACTAGATAGAAAATTTGGAAAATGATGGTAATGTATAGTAGAATGTTAGTAATCCATTACATGAATACAAGAGGAAGGTTCTTAACCTGTGATTACGGTGCTGGAAGCAGGGAGGCATGGAAGGTGCAAGGGAACAAGACAGTTACGCATAGAAACAGGTTAAATCTATACTCCAAACATCTAAATATAGGTTGTAATTTAACACTTCAGAATTCACATTGCTTCCTGACCAACATGGCTGGCCGATAGGTTGGTAGGAGTATTGAGGCTTTAGGTATTTGGAATAATTTCAGGATTATTTTGTAGAGAATTTGTCATTATATCAGAAAGGCCATTACTTCTTGCTTGTGTATCATTAAAAAAAAAAAATCTTGGCAATAACAAGAAATTGCAGTATATTACAATGATTCGTAACTGAAAGCATTTTTAATTTACTCAAGTTTTAATTATATGATTTAAAATGTGAATTAGTTTCTGACTTTTTTGGCAACATATTCTTCCAAATATCATGAGCATCAACACAGATACTACTCTCAGATAGCTTGAACTTCTTCATTGTTAACACGATTAACCTGTTACTCACTTATGATACATCAAAAATAGAAGGCTGTTTTACTCGTCCCATTCAACTTTGTGATACTTTTCCTGCTCAGAAGCATTATTTAACAGTACAACTGCATATAATGTTGAAAGTGGTATAATGCAGCTTTATCAATAGCACTGTCTCAATGTTAGATTCCATGCCTTCATTGTTTGCCAGCACCTAATTGTGTGTAAGGAACTGTAGGCTGCTTTTTGTCAGTTGTAGACTTTTTAATGTCACTTCCTATCATTCCTTCAAAGTTTGTGTCGAAGATATTCTGGACTTTGCCAAAGCTGATTGACTTTACTTGCAACCTGTTATTTTTTTATATTTCCATCACAGGTTTGAGAATGTATATTTCCAGTAAATATTGAGGTTAATTTCTAGAACTAGCCAAAATTCAAGTGTTGTTTTATCAGGTTATTAGATTTTGTCCCCCCATTTGTTGAAAGCCAAGATCAAATTGAATTCAATCATCTATTATGTTTTTTCTAGGATTAAGTGAAGTGATCAAAGATATCATTTTTAAGAATCTCACAGTTGTGCTGAAAGTCAACAGTAGGTGAAAAAAAAACACCTTAGAACCTGTATATTTTTATTATTTTTGCATAGTTTATATGTTCCCCAAGTCTTATTTTTTTTTTTTCCTTTTTGTATCAAAGCAGACCCTATAAGACTTGGAAAGCCAGGTTTAATTATTAACTGAGGAGACAGTTTGTATATAATGCATTCTGCTGTCGACAAGTGTACATTGATTTAAGTGAATATGAGTGGAGTGCTGCCGTGTAGAATGTGTTATTCGTAAATGAATGATGCAAGTACAAGGATTTTGATATTATCCGATGCCCAATGGAAGCGAAATGTAGTAGTAGCATTGAGCTTGGGAACTTCCGAATGAAACTCGTTGTTGAATGTGGCATTAAGGATGACTTGTGTATAGTATGTTGTTTGATGGAATGAGAAAATTTTCTTGTTCTTTTTATTATGTCTTCAGTAGTCAGATTGTGGCAACCATGTCAATATACAACAAGTTCCATTTCAAAGGAACTGGAGGTTTTTATATGGTGCATGTTCTTTGTAATGCAAATCGGAAAGGTGTATCCTAGTTCATCCCAGCTTATATATGTGAAGTAAATGGTTTAGGGTACATAGGACTATCATGTATCATGTGTACTCTTTGCACACAGAACATTTAAGTCATTAATGTAAGAGACATCCTTTAGAATGACTGTGAAAACGTTGTTCAGTAGTACCCATTTTGGCGTAACACTGAACCATTGTGAATGGCTGGGACACCTGAATGGCAAACAGATGGCTTTAGTTATACTGTATATTCCTGGTTCTTTTGTAGTCATTTAGAACTGGAGATAGAAAAATGTTTGGAGGTATCATTCCTTAACTAAATGAACATGTTACAATAAATAAAAATCCGTTCTTGTCACAATGTTATATATGTCTCCAAGTAAAGTATATGTACTCGTGTTTTATATTGTAATAAATGTCTTTATGTATGAAATTTTATTTCAACTTTCATTTTTTAATACCCTGAACTTGTTACCAAAAAGAAACATGCTTTTTCTAGAGTAATGGTAACTCCTAACCATTACACTCTAAGAATTTGTATCTTCTTAGACAAGAGACCAATTTACTTCGACCAAGTGGATGAGGGATGGGGGGTGAGGAGTATGAGAAATAAATTGATGCAGCCCGAAGGGATTTCTCCCTGTCTTCTTTTCTGCATAAGGGGCCACACAGAGGGGGGTCGCTAAATTAATGAAACGGCCTTGCTGTGTCTTGTAACACTGCTTCTGACCCAGGGCAGTGGACAAGATGCAGGGATGACCGGTCATCAAGGAGGTGCCAAGAAAAAAGAGGGTAGAGGGGAGTGGAGTATGTTGGGGCTGGAATGGGTGGGAGTGGTTTCTATGCTTTTTTCTTTTGGCTACTTCCCATGTAAGGGGGAAAAAAAAACTTGGTATATGTAAGTGGAATGGTTTGCCCCAATTCATGTCTTCATGTTGGTTTGGTGAAAACGGGCATGTAAGGGTGTGGACAGCAGGAGATACAAATGAACCTGTGAGTGTTTTTTCTATGGAACTTATACTTGAGGGTTGATGTTTCTTTTTTCCCATAAGGTGTCTGGGTTGAGATATGTTACAACTGGGTTAGCTTCCATTTTGATATTTCTTAGGCACTGTTCCAGCTTTCATAAAAATATGGCTACTGTTTAAACCTTGTTTTCCAAGAATAATTAAGGGAAACACAAGTATAGAATAAGCATTTATTAACAAAGCAATAGGAACAATATCCACCACATTAGTCTCCTCCGCATCATCAATCTACACATTACAGTTCAGTTCTGTGTAAAACAAAACTGGATATCCTCTTGGTAAATGCTTCACCATTATACCTGTTCCACAAATATTCTTTAGTTTTCTATTATATGTGTTTTTCCACTACCTTTACAAGTACTGTACGGTTAGTTCTCTCCCAAGACACTATAGTTTAGCTGACACAATCCTTCCTGGACTAAACTTTGATTTCAATCTAAGGATAATTAATCTTACAAATTTCCTGAGTATTAACTTTCTTAGTTGTAAACTTAGTATAATTGGTAAAAATTCAGAATAAATTGAATTTAACCATCAATACCAAAATTAATCTTTTTTTTTTCTTTTTTTTTATTAATACATACCTATCACTTAGGTACCATACCATATCACTATTGCTTCTAGTCTTATATCTACTGATATCCTCTATGTAATAAAAGGTTCACTTATGAGCACACTCACTGTATTGTCATCTCAGAATAGTTTTCCAGTCCCTTAAAAATACATCCTAAATTACAATTATAATCATGAATGATATCTCAAACACATATACCCAGGACTTAAAAATTATATCCATTTTACACACAAACACCAAGTTTTTTATTACAGGAATCCCTCCAATATCCAAACTAACTGGGGCACAGGGTGTTCAGATACACAAGGTAACCCCCACCCCCTCTACCTCCCAGGTTCCACGTGGCCACTTCAGTGCTAAATTTTTAGCAAGGCGGGAAGTATTACATGGGCCACCAAAAACAAACCTGTTTAGGCCTTGTTTGGATGATGGCAGTTTGAATATGGGAGGAATTACAATTTTTTGTGAAATAATCCCCATATACAATTAACACAACTCCATTAATAAGCTTGTCATCAAGACATAAGATGTGAAAGAAAAATTATAATTAGTTTTTGAGCCCCAAGTTAAAAATCAAGTAAAATTGTACCAAAGTAGGATTACATTTTGTCGTCAAAAACCACTGCTTCTTTCTCTGGAGACAATATCCCACTAAAGAGATGGAGTTATAAAGGTGGTGCAGGAAATAGTCAAGGAAGGCAGAGATAGAAGTTGAAAAAGATCAGTACTCTCCTTTGAATAGAGATTAGTCTTCAATCATAAAAAAAAATACTGCATGACTGGTCCATGAGGGTGCTTTTTACTGGCTACATAAAATTGAGCCATCAATACTCCCAACTTGGGGCCCAATATTCTCTATTACCTACAGAATGAACTGGTACCACCCCGGACCACCCCGGACCCCCCACTTGGCGGGTAGGTGTGCTTACCAATTACACCACAGCCGCCTCCAGTGACCACTTGCATATCTCCCTTCTCTGGGCCCTCACCTCTAAGGGACAGTCCTGGAGTGTGCACCTCTTTGGGATCCTACTCCCTGCGCTATGTTAGATAGGGAATGTCACTGCAAAGCTGGTACCACCTGGGAATTGAACCCAGGACTTCCCACTTGCCAGATAGGCATGCTTACCAATTACACCACAGTCACATCCAGTGACCACTCATACAGTATCTCTTTGATTAGGTTGACAATTGATCATAATTAAAATTGTTGCTTCGAGTACCATTGACTGGAAACTCTCAGCCCCGTAGCAGTTGGCAATGGTCCTTGGGCTCTCCCATAGATCTCTTTGAGAAGAAACTGAACTGACATCTGCATTGTATTAGTCCTTATTATCATCACTAATAAGCAGCACACACTTGATGGCACACTGATTAACTCGTATGCCAAAACCAGTCCCCATTCCAAACAGTTCTTGCCAGGATTGGTGGATTTGGTCCCACCACAAGTTCTGGGGGTCCCCTTCATCTTCTTCGCTGAGGGTTGTAATAATAATAATTGGTGTCTCAAGTTTCAATGAGTGGAAAGCCTCCAGCTCCACTGGCTATTCTACAAGCCTTCCCACAGGTCTAGGAAGAAACTTTGGACTTGTGTATCATATTGGACCGTCTTTGTCACCAGATGAAAGATTTAAGAGGAGAGCATTTGCCAAATGTCAGCTCTCCATGTGTGAAAAGGTGTAAGAAATACAGTTGAAGTTGACACACACTGATATTTGACCCAGTTTTAGTTTAAACACACAAGAGTGTTGGTAATTCATTTCATATATTTGGCATGGAAGGAAATTATGTTGACAGACAGGATCAATACATGCGCATATTACACAGAAGACACGTCTGTTGCTAAATGCATGTTGTGGTTATACAGTTTGTTAACATCAGAAGAGGCATTTGTTTTGGTATACTATATAGTATTATGAAGTGAACTTGATGTGTAAACCAAGAATGAAATGGACTGACAGGATGAAGTGATCCTTGGGTAGAAAGGGGAATACCTGTTGGGCAAGGAAGAGAGGACAAGAGATAGGCGTGACTGGAGACTGGTTCTGAATGGATGATAAATTAATGCATCTTTGAATGGATTTCGCCTTGTCCTCTGTATTTACTCATGAGTAGACAAGGAAGGAGGGTTACCATGTAAATGAAGTAGTGGAAATAAACTAGCTTTGGCTCTGAATGGATGATAAATTAATGCATCTTTGAATGGATTTCGCCTTGTCCTCTGTATTTACTCATGAGTAGACAAGGAAGGAGGGTTACCATGTAAATGAAGTAGTGGAAATAAACTAGCTTTGGCTGTTGGGCTCTGGAGGTCCTCGCTCCATTGCCTCTGACCCAGGCAGTGGGTGGGTTATGGCTCTTTAACCACAAGGAGTGAAGATCAAAGAGAAAGAAAAGGGTACGAGATGGCTGTATGTCTTGGCTGGCTACCTCCCTTATAAGGTGGAAGAAGTCTTTTGGTATATAGATAGAAATATCTAGTAAACAAAAAGTAACTTTTTCCAAACTGCTTTAGGTTCCTCCCTGTCTGGATATTAGTGCTTCTACTTTAAACAAAGACACAGGACCAAGAGTGTAACTCTTTTCTTGTTAATTTTAATTAAGTAAATGCATACACAATGCAAAGTAAAAGAGTAGACAATTTTTTAAAATGACCCAAAAAATATCAGATTTAACTTTGGGCACCATCCTCTAATGTTTCAACTTCTGGATGATCACTACCCCAAGTACGAGAAGAATGTATAGGATAAGCTGATGCATTTTGTGAAAGTGGTACATTGGGAATGAACCAGTAGTATTGCAAGGCATATCTTGAAGTATCATCTTGATATGTTTTAAGTACAAGTGAAAGGAATGTTTATGGTAAAAATGAAAGAGGTACGTACCTCTCCCGTGATTAGTTATCGTACTTTGTAGGTGGATGATTGACTAAAAGAAAAAATAAAGAATATACATACCTATACCAAAGGCTTTTTTCCCCCCTTACAAGGGAGGTAGCCAAAAAAACAAAGGCATAGAAACCACTTCCACCCATTCCATCCCCTACATACTCCACTCCCCTTCTACTCTCTTCCCTCCCTCTAATCTTAGCACCTCCTGGATGACAGATCATCCCTGCATCTTGTCCACTGCCCTGGGTCAGAATTAGTGTCACAAGACAGAGCACATCCACAGCAGCAGCAACAGCAATATATATATATATATATTTAAGATTATTTCAGACAAATGAGAGAGAATGTGGGTGGGGAAGGGCAAACGAAGATGTGTTAGGAATAGAGTTTATTGCCCTAACGTTGCGACCAACTTGGTCAGGACTGAAGAAGACCAAGTTGGTCGCAACGTTAGGGCAATAAACTCTATTCCTAACACATCTTCGTTTGCCCTTCCCCACCCACATTTCTCTCTCATATATATATATATATATATATATATATATATATATATATATATATATATATATATATTTATATATATATATATATATATATATATATATATATATATATAACATAATAAATCTACTCAATCTGCCTATTCATATACCAAAAGGATTAAGGAAGACAGTCACCCTCCACGTAAGTACTTATCTATGTATTTACTATCATTAAACTAATAATAAATAAGTAAGATACAAATACTTTTTTCTAATATATATCAAATAGGATGTGTTGTGACTTGGCCAATCCCCTTATAAAGGGGAAAGAACTTTTTATATATATATATATATACATGTATATGTATAGACTGATAGCAAATCAATTTTGGGTTGTGTTAAATAAAATGCGCTACATAACTGAATGCAATAAAGGATGTACATCAAACTCTAATTACAAAAATGTCGTTTATTTCTTTTTTTCTCAAAAACAACTTTAATTTTTTTCATTCTCATTCTGATGAATAAGCAAGATTCACTGCAAAATTTGATCAAACAATCTTACTTTTTTCATCTGGAAAAAAAAAAAAAAAATCCTCAGGGCTGCAAGTCTCCAGCAATAGATCCGGCCTATGGATTGACTGAAATATAGTTTAAGCTCCACTATAAAAACTTAACACTGATTATAATTATCTGCTTTGAGTTTACTCCTTTGAAATGAAAACATGTTTGATGAATTGATTTAAAAATGAAGTGTAGTGTGATATAAATGTAACTTTACCTCAAAAGTTCAAGTTTGCTGAGAACATAACATGGATGATGATGGGAAAAAAATAAAAAAAGGATGGTACTAGCATTTAATGAAAACCTCAACCCCAGAAACCATACCACAGTTACCAGAGTACAGGGTATAGCATGGTAGCCAAATATCCAAAAGACTTTCAGCTATACTGATGAAGCAATAAAGAAGATACTGATATTCCAATACCTCAAACAGTTTGGAACAATGCAGTAGTTGATGTCCCCATCCCTAATGAGAATGGGAAAATGACTAAAAAGTGACTGAAAGATGGGTGTCTTGCTATATTGCTTCCAACTTGGGCAAAGGGCAACAGGAAGGGATGGCCTTTCATCCACAAGGAGGTAAGTTAAATGGGGCAACAAATGCAGAAAAAACACTTTATGGTATGTGTGCAATCAAAACCTTGCAACTGTGGATTTGATTATTTGAAAGACATCACCACAATTAAAGATTTGTTCCATATAGACACACATACACATACATATATATATATTTAAGAATGGTTGCTAAGAGGAGATTGTATGAAGGAGTAATTGTGCCAACAATTCTCTTTACCAACATCAGTATTGAGGAGGCCATGGAGGCAGTAAGGAAGGTAATAACATCCATGAATGACAGTGACCTACCAATATGGAAATCAGGCTACATAGAGTGGGTGTCTCTGTACATCAATTTTGGTGCCTTTGTGTTCCAGGGCCAGGAATTCAAACAACATTGAGGCCTGGCAATGGGTTTGCCACTAAGTGCCATCATGTCATCACTTTTCATGTAGACATTAGAAAATAAGTTGATTTGAATTATGGGAAGAGGCTCACATTGGTTCCGATATGTGGATGATGTGTTGGGGGTAATACCCAAGGGAACAAATGTGGATAACAAGCTCTGCATGCTCAACACGGTAAATGAAAACATAAACTTTACAGTGGAGCTGGAGGATATGAAAGTACCTTTCCTGGACACCATAATCTATCATGACGAGAAAATTGTCAAGTTTTCCATGTATAGGAAGCCCACCAGTAAGGATGACTTCATACACTACCTATCATAGAATAGCATGTAGATCAAATCCAGAGTTGTGATTGGATTCTTCCTATGGGTACTGAGAATATGTAGCAATGAATATACAGAGGATGAGATGACACAAATGTTCAACGTCTTCCGTAAGCTTCTATATCCAGCGGGGTTGCTAGCCAGATTAAGAAAGGCAAAAGAAATACATGGAAGAGCAAAAAATGAATGGAAATCTCCGAGTTACCTGGTGGTACCACATGCGAGGAAAGCTGGCATCCAAATAACATATGCCTCTGGACAAAAAATAAAGGACATCGTAAGGCATAAAGGCAAAATAATAATGTGAATAGTGTAATATATAATATACCATATGGTGGATGTCTAGCAATATACTACGGTGAGACATCATGGGGAATGGAAAAGAGACTAGCTGAACACAAGACCATGTGGCACCACAGAACATCAAACTCAGTCATACACACATGGACATTTTCCAAAATAGGAAGAGGCACAACATCTCCAAATGGGCTTGGAGAAAAGAATGAGAAGACTGGTAGAAGCAGCCTACATCACACTGGATGAGGTTATGAACCAAAGAGACAGGTTTGTCAACCTATCATTGGTTACTATTAAGCTGGTCCTGGAAGTAGGAATGGACCTATCAGTGTGTTCCATCCTAAGATGTCCAGCGGGATGATCCACAGTGAGTGTATATATAATGTTAATGAATGTTGTCTGTCACCCTAAAGATGGATTGTAGTCGAAACATCAGCAATATACTGTTCCTACTCCAATCTACATTTTTCTACCACCTTTTCCACTTTTATATATATATATATATATATATATATATATATATATATATATATATATATATATATATATATATATATATATATATATATATATTCTTGGAGTAATCTTCTCTATAATACAATATTGGTTAAATTGGATAGCCACTGACATTCTGATGCTCTGTGTAGCTGATCATTCAAAATTGTGGAAGACTTTTTTTTATTCCTCACTTTTAAATGTGGAACAGAAGTTTCCAATATTCATTTGTGTGCCAGTATCTGTAAATTTTGAGGTCTCTTACCTCTTCTTCAGCTGGGAGGGAATAGTAAATATTCTAATGATCCGAGTTTATATGTTCATATGTGTGAATGACCTCACCAAGTGTGGCTTGTGATCTATTGTCAGTGACTGATGTGACCAATCTGTTACTATGGGGGTTCTAGTCCATTTTTTTGAGGGAAGCTTTAACTGATTCTGCCGTATATTCAAAGGTGATCTGAATTTTTCAGTTAAAACAGCTTTTGCTATTTATAGTCTACAATGATCATTTGTTCAGTAAATGATGGAAGTATAATTTCTCAAATTTGCTGCTTGTGGTCTTTTGTCATATTGTGGTGTGTAGCGAGCAAAAATTGCACCATTTTAATGTTTTTTCTAGAGAAGTTCTGGTGAATCTAATATAACCATTTTGAAGGCATGCGCAATTCCTTGTCTGACATATGTATTTATACACTACAATGTTTTCACTGTGTTCTCTGGTGTTAGCGGTGTTGTTTCTCATGATGAGTGATGCAGTTTTATTTGACCACCTTTAAATATGCAGCAGAATCAATTAATACTTTCCACAAATAAATGGACTAGAACACCATAGTAACAGACTGGTCATATCAGTCACAGACAATACATGTAGATCACAACCCACACTCGGTTAGGTCATTCACACTTGCAAACATATAAACTCAGATTATTAGAATATATATATATATATCAGAGTAAATGTGATATATTTCCTACAACTGCACCCAAGGAAAGGGATTAAAAAATAGGGATTAACTATGTCAACTTGTCAACGTAATGTACAACCCACTAACCCACCCACCCCCTGATTTAAATACACACACACACATGACATGTATAACAAGAAGGAATGTGTGCCCAGACCATAAGCAGATTAAAAAGAAGCTATTGTAAATTAACTGGACTAGATTATAACTTATGTGACATAATATAATCAAAGAACACAACCAGTAGGAAGCAAAGTTTTACACATACAAATGCAGAGGAACACTGTCACTGCAGCTACTTTTACACGTGTACTTGAAATGAACAGATGCAAGGACACAGCAGAGGATCACCTGACATGGGCATGGATGACATTTCACCCACAACAAATGGGTTTTGAATGGATGATGGGTGAAGGATGGGTGTATATCTTGACCTAGCTACCTCCCTTTTATAATGTATAACATATTTCTGATGTATGTATGTATATTTTAGTGGTTGAGTGGTTTAGAGCATCATTACTTGGATGTGATTTCAGACTAGAGGAGGGAGAAGTCTGTTTGGCAGAAAGAAAGTTCATAGTACAGTCATACTACATCAAATTCCCTGCTATAGAAAGCCTTCCATATGGTGGCACCATCCTAGCCTTCTCTCGCAGGGAAAGTTTGTGATACTAAATATAAATATATTATATATATATATATATATATATTTATATATATATATATATATATCAGTATATATACATGTATGTATAAATATATATACATACACAATCTTTTACAAAAGTAGAAAGACCTCTTCTCTACTTTTAAGGAACAACCCCGCTCCAGAACCCCAGGAGGTTCGTCAATCCCACGTAGTATATAAATACACATGCCCAGAGGAGGACTGCACGCCCCTTTCTGTCTACGTGGGAAGGACGACCACCACATTATCTAGAAGAATCACCATGCACTTGCAACACGGAGGACCCAAGCAACACCACTGGACCCAGCATCGACGCCACCTCGATAGGGAGACTATGGTAAAAAACACCGAAGTTGTGGCAAAAGAAGAGGACCCTCAGCGCTTGGCTATCTTGGAAGCCATATGGATAAAGGAGCTGCAACCTGCCATTAATAGGCAGGTAAATGATTTCGCCCTCCTCCCTAGCATGAAACCTGTTCGGAGGAGCCAGATGGACAATCCCAAGACATCGGGCTCTCCTTCCCAGAGGCTCCCCATTCCCCGCGAAAGGGAAGAACTTCCTACCATACGTCGTTCCCAAAGACTGAGAAGCAGATTGGCGCCGAACCCGGGAGTGACCTCCCCGAGTACCATTTCCGCCAACTTGTGATCTCTCCCAGTGTTTGTGGTCCTGCGTGTGACTTCCCCCAGTTGCAACACGGTGACTTCTCCCCGTGCTTCCCATTTCATTTAAAATATGCTCCCTTTCCCTTTCTTTTCACTTCAACTGAGGATGCAGAAAGATCTGCGAAACGTCTTGATAACTATTTTGTTGTGCTTGTATTTTGTTTTTTGCTGTATTTCTTGTATTAATTTCTTGTATTGTGTACTATACTTTTGTGTCTATTATAACTTTTGTGTTTCCTATGAATTTTGGAAATCTGATTTACTCCCTTTCCCCCTACCAAAAATCTACTTTTCGCAAGCTTGAGAGCTCACGGAAAAAACTAATCAATAATTCTTTTGCTGTCGTTTTTAACAGAATATATATATATATGTATGTTTGTATGTGTCCTAGATTAGACAAAAAAGTTATACTTGACTGCACGGATGTTTGGGATTGTAGGAAGGGCAGTTCCAATTACAATCTTTTAAGTATTATTCATAGGGGTCAGCAACATGGGCTCAAAATCATACAGACTTCATTTCAATTCCAAAGAAGAATAGCTATTTATTCACTTTAACAAAAAGTGAGTACACAATTGTTACTTGTAGGTGATAACCCTGGAATTAATTAAATAGATGTATTTCCTTGGCTGCACATGTGTACTTTGTCTAGCTACAATCATTTGTAGTATCAGTGGTGGCTTATTTCTCCGTCATGAGAAATCCAATTTGAATCCCCAAAAATTAATAATCTACTTAGTAAGGGTGTGCTGTGATGCCCACTTTTTGCACATATAAAAAGTAAATAAAGAAGTAAATAAAGAATAATGAACTCACAACACAACTTATGTGTTAATTTTTTTTCCACTCACAATCCTGGCTTGGTCAGCTGTGTTTGTATGATGTGATGTGAGGAGTAGGGGGTGCAAATATTCTTGCACAAAACTATATGAATTGTACTTATGTGCTTCCCTATGGCAAAGATTTTGGTTTTTGACTATACACTCTATTGGTATTATTTGTGTGCAGTCGCTTATTATTATTTTATTCTTTGTGATCTTATATATATATTTTTTGTAATTGTTGGATACCACACTATGACTGCATCATTAAGTGTTTATACTAATATAACCCCTATAAATGCTCTCAATATTTGCTCTGCATATAACTGACGAGGTATTGTCTAAACTCCCATGATGACAAAACTCAAGTCTGCTGGAAATTTTATTAAAATTTCACCAATATACAACCACAACTTATTTTACCCATTACTATATTTTCCTCCAAAATATCTGAAGATATGATTTTCCAGTTGTATTATCTACTGCAATTTCTATATTTTGTTTAAGTTTAATATCACTGTGGAGGTATGGACATATGGAAAGAATGAACGAGAAAAGACCAATATGGAGTCTTTGTAAAGCATAAGTGGATGAAGTGAGCTTGAGAGGACAACCAAGAATGAGGTGGATGGTTAGGGTGAAGAGGGGTGTGGATGAATGTGGAATGTTTGTTGATCAGAAAGAATGCAAAAGATAACAGTCATTGAAAGGAAATTATAAATGATGAAAGTGATGATCGAGCCAAAAAGGGTGATTTCCTTATCTACTTCATAAATAATTTTGTGTGGATATGGGGGTGTTGCCATATGATGAAGCAGTGGAGATTATCCAGCTACAGCCCTCAGGACCCATTGTGGAAGAGCTGTGCTTCAGTGCATTGCCTTTGACCTAAGCTGTGACTAGGAATAGTGCAAACCCTCATCTTTGAAAGGCTGAATTGGAAGGGGTGATTAAAAAGGTTCTAACTGCATGTGATGAAGTGGTGTGCTTTGATCTGGCAAACCCCTCCTGCTCATAAGAGGGAAATGGCCTCAGGATTATACATACTGTACATCATTCCCATAATTCAACTGAAGGACAATCTTGTGGAAAACAAATTATATGTATTCTTTTCTACTTCTACCAAAATTTGTTTTTGCAGATAGGTCATTTCTTCCATCAATTACCAATCTGGAAATCATCTCTGGCTGTCACACACTGCAGTGGTAGCACAGCGCCAAGATGCACTACCCTCAATTTAAGCAGTGTGACAGGGTACACAAATGACCCTTAATCTATAAGGTGCTGAGATGGGATAGGCATAGGTTTTCATGTGTATGAGGAAGAAAAGGCTCTCGGTTTGCATATACAAATGCTTTGAGTATCACTACTTGGGCGAGAGGTCAGTAGTGGAGGCAATTCAAGGCAGCCTGAAGAAGCAGGTTCATAGTAAGGGCAGATTACAATAAATTCACTGGTTTGAAAAATCCTCTGTAGGGAGGCACATAATAATTTATTTTCAGCTTCAGACTTAGTCCCACAATAATCAGCTGATACTTTGTCTCTGCAACAGGCCCAAGATTTCTATCAACTTCAACTGTATTTCTTCCACCTTTACACATTAAGGACATTAGACAACTGATGACGGGTCCCCTTTTCCTATTACTTTCAGCCAGTGATGCAGAAATAGTCACACACAACCATACAAATACAATATAAACATTTCAAATTTTGCCCCCAGAGATCTGAGAGGGCCGAAGGTGTGGTGACTGTCAGGGGAACTCAAGGCAACAATTATTATCATCATTCTAATATACAGAAAGTTGTGAAGACAGACCAGAAGGAGGTGGAAGAGTAAAAGAGAGTGAGTTTCTGAGACTGTTCTGGAGACTGGGCACTGACCCCTTGGCAGAGGTGGGGAATGTTGTGAGGAATCTGCACAGTAGGCTGAAGTTTGATCATGCTGCTCTCAATGTCATGATGCATGTCAATCCTGATTCTTCTATTGCAACTCAAATCAGAGAACAAGCACTCCAAGACCAACTTCAAATTCCATTCTCCACCTAACTCACTGACACACACCTAAGAAATCCCTCCTACATCAACCAAGAAATTCACTGGTAAGACGCATTCCAGTCACCACCCTGCTTTGACACAGTATCAACATAGAATATCTTGGCCACAGAATCAAACTGCAACAGATGCAATCACCAGAGAAGACACAGAACACCTCATCCTACACTGCCTACTCTAACTTTATCCAGTAATACATCTCTTCCATGAAAGCCAGTGCCAGTTACTCGAGAACAAGTAAGACCTGTGGCAATGGACCGAATGATAATATACAAGAGAGTTACTACAGTTACAAGATAGTCTCTCCATTGAAAAAAATTAACTTTAAAATAATTGATGGGTCTGCTTCTGTCACCAGCTGACAGGCACTGAATGAGGAGGGTAGCAGTTGCTGGATGTCATCACTCCTTATGTGAGAAAGTGGAAGAAAAATTTGCTCAAGCTGAGGAACATTTTGGGTCCAGTCCATGGACCAAGTATCTGCCTCTCAGGGTAGGATCTCAAGCGACGAGGATATGATTCTCTTTGATATCTGTCTTGCAGGACCACAACAAGCAAGTAACTATCTGAAGTCCCTTACCAACTTGTATTCACCTTCCTTGTCAATTTGTATTTACCAACTTCTGGGTTTCATGATTAAGGTAATTTTAATAATCTCAAATCTCTTGTCCATTTGTACAAGACTGGTAAACAAGCAGGAGCAGTGATAAATAGATGTTTTCAGAAATGATCGTAATTCTTTAGCTTGTTGCAAGGAAACTTAAGTATGAGATTAAAGATAACTCCTTCTTTAGAAGTAGCTTCACGAGTACCAAGTGACAGTGAATAGCACCAAAATACCATGTTGTGACCTACATTTATGCATTAAAATCACTGACTTAGGTCTACTCGGAACGAGAATCATCCATGCTCCATCCCCCTCTCCAAGTGATTTAACCAAATTTGTCGTATATTGTCCATTCACCCAAAGATAATTAAAGACATATTCAAAGTTCTGATATCGTACAAAATCTCAGTGTCTAACTGGAGGGTTCCACAGGAACTCTCTACATGCTAAAACTTTTTCCACTAATAATGGTTTTTACAGTTCCCAAAAGTAAGGACCCTAAATAACTCGTGTGTAAGTCAAGTAAAAACGAGTTTCGATAACTCAATTCCCAATACCATTGCCAAATACTGAATGTTTTTACTTTTCTGCAAATAAAAATAGCATACTAATTTTGAGTGCTCTCAATAATTTCGACTTCATACAACACTCCACACAATCAGCTCTTGTGAGCTAATACAGCTCAAATTCCACACACATAACTATTCCCTTTGTATTTACCATTCATGAACACCTCCTATTCATAACAAGCCAAGCTACAATATTTTCCATTCACAGAAATCCAAGTAATACTTACTCCATTCACATATTCACTTTCAAAATTATCTAACGAAAACATTAATTCTGTATAATTCTCATCTGAAGGATCCTTAGAAATCACCAATGCACATCCTTACAATTACCCCATTATTCCTAAAGTTCCTTGCATTCACTCACAAGTGCAGATTTCAATAACACTCCTTACTACAACCACTAGCAATAAGCAATGAGCAACCTTGGAGACTGTGGAATAAGGAGCATCAATCTAATGCTACAGACACAGTGCAGAGTGGGATTAAAATGTATAACTTCACATAAGGGTCACTTGGCTAACTGCACACCTCATACTTACCTAATCATGCTTCTACAAAGATATAATCATGTAATCCTACTAGCCCTAATCAACTGTGGTATTACAATTACTAGAAGAGACATTAAGAGATGATTATTAAAATCAACTATTCATTCAATACAAAACAAAATTTCATGTTGTCTACATTCAGTATTAAATAAAATACACAGATCAGTTTTGAGATCATTATGCTACCAAACACTTGCTTTAAAAATTTACCAAACACTTAACTACATTTCCAAAGAAAGTTGACATACTACAATAACCCTCAGCTTCAAAATAACTTCCCCAGTCTTCAAGAGAAATCCTTGAATGTTTCATCCACAAATGATATAAGCAACTATTACACTTCATTTACAGGCGTCTATTTTTATACACATATTACATGACCTAAACTCTGCTGAATACACTGAAGGTAGAAAAACAGTAGCAATAGTAAGAAAAGACATCATGTGTTTCACCTTTGAAAATTAATTCATACAATTTAAATGTTACAAAAGACCTTAGCAATCTCAACACATATTTACTACAATCTAAAATAAAAGTAGGCCATGTATTATTATTATTATTATCTTTGCTAATGACTTCTTCCTGAAAGTCAATATACGAACCTGCCACCATATCATGGTCTTTTTAATCCCTAGTGCTGAGAATTTGGGGAAACTCACTTGTATTTCAACACAGGGTACTGTACATTATTTCTAACAGCATTTGCATACATGTCATATATATGCACATTAATAAGGTCATCTTGTACCAAAAATAAATAAATAAATAAATAACATAAAACAAAATAAAATAAATAAAAAGAACTTAATGAATACTAAAAATGTGATCTTCCTCCATACCCACACGACATCCACCTAGCCAGACATACATACACGTAGTTAGAGGCACTCAAAATCTACTTACTCTCTTGGTATGGTGGTGGAGCAAGTTTGCATACTAAGACATGGAGCTAATCCACACAATGAATATATCAAGTTTCCATTGGATGCCATGGTGGACTACCATGCTGTCATTGAAAGGAAATTGGGTGACCATACCACCATTAAAAGGGAAGTGTACACCCACACTGTTCAGAATTCATGGCATTCCAATTATAGAGATGGGGAGTTGAGGGACACAAGCAGTAACACACACACACACACACCTACGTAAAAACAAATTCATGGATGACAATATGTAGAGAATTGTGTGGAGGACTAAAGACGATATAAAACCTTGGAAAGCCAAGGTCACCAAGAAACTTAGTTCAATAAACCTAGATAAATGAAACAAATAGCCACAAATAATTGAGGCCCAATACACACCTGAATCCAAAAGATTAAAAAAATAAATACAAAGGAATGTAAAGCAACCATATGAAAAAAAATAGAGTACAAAAAAGACAAACACAAAAATAGCAAGGCACACCCACAGACTCAAAGGATTTACAAAGGAGACCTTTTGGTCCATAACTAGGTCAGATGAAAATAAATAAATATATAAAATAATAATGTTAATGATAAATAGATAAATAAACAAATAGAAATTGTAATATAAATAATAATAAATAAAATAAGTAAATAAATAGGTAAAGTTAAATAATAAACATGTCTATAGTAAATAATAATAAATTGACAGATAAATAACAATAAATGATAATCAAGGAAATAATAATGTGGACAAACTAATGATTTATAGCTATGAGAGATGGACTTTTTGAAGTCAAAAGATCACACAATCAGTCATAGAATCTTATTTGCTTCCTTGGAGGCTGCAATACACTGCTTAGATGATTTTAGATAATTACCGATAATTATGCCGAGATCCTTTTCACTATCCACTTTTGTTAACAAATTTCCAGATAACTTGTAATCATACTGTTATTTTTACCTATGTGCATAACCTTGCATTTACTTGTGTTAAATTTTATTAGCCACTTTTCAGACCATTGCTGTAGTTTATTCAAATCTTCTTGAATATCTAATTGGTTTAAGTAATCATTTGCCATTCCATACAGTTTTGTTTCATAAGCAAATTTTGAGACAATGTATTTCAGTCCATCATCTATATCATTTATACACACTATGAATAGAAGTGGCCCAAGAATGGAACCCTGAGGAACTCCACTCATGACATTTTTCAATCTAGAATTTTGCCATTTAGAACATATGTTTTCAATCATTCAACTAATTACTAGTCCAGCTTAATGGGTTACCGCTTATTCCGTGTGAACTAATTTAGTAAGTAGTCTTTCGTGGGGGACGGTATCAAAAGCTTTGGCAAAGTCTAGATATATTAATATACATACATATACCAAAGGCTTTTTCCCCCTTATAAGGAAGGTAGTAAAAAACAAAGGCATAAAAACCATTCCCACCCACTCCTTCCCTATCACACTCCATTTCTCTCCCTCTTACAAAACAAATTGATGCACCCATTCACCCTTACAATTTAATGTTTAAAAGCAAATGACTGTTTTTAAAGAAAAAAAAAATTGTACATACAGTAACATAAATGGAAGAACTTAATGCTGGTAATGACATCATCCAGATTGGGAGAACTATAAAGCTGGTGGAGAAAGGGAACGATTTCAATACAGTTACAAGAGCATATAAAGTTTTGTGTACCATGAAGAGGTATGATTGGGCTTGGCCACCCCTTTATATGGATATTTTTACTTATTTTTGGGGTTTTCACTTTCAGATTATTTTTAAGCTTAGGCCAAAGTTCATGTGAGTATCAAATGTGTGTCCCACAATTTTTGGTTTCTTTTTCCCCTGGAAAGGGTTCCTTTATTCATAGGAAATGGTAATGTTCATGATAAATTTTAAGAGAAGGCATCCATTCTATTATTTCTAAACCATTATTTGGATGCTTGTGCTTGCTAGCCAAACAGGCTAGAGCGTCGCTTCTCACAACAAGAGGTTGAGGTGACGGCAGTTTGAACCCTGCCATGAATGAGTTGAACCAAGGGCATGGTTCCCTAAATTCCATGCTACAATGTCCTCTGTAAGGGGCAATGTCCTACCCTTCCGGTTGGGGGGGGGAGTTTGTGACGTTAAACTGAATCATCAGCATCACTGCTCATTTGTCTAGGTAAGCTTGAGTGCTTTTGCTGCTATTTTGTAGTTGCTCTGCTTAATTACTATCATCAGGTCATCTATGTAAGTGACTGCTTTGGTGTTACATTATGGGACAAATGTGAACTGGCTACATGAACAACAGTGAGACAATTGATTTTAAGAAGACTGGGAGAAGAAAAGTTCATCATTTGCACCAGACTGCTAGAGGTTGATATATGAAGCTATGAGATGAAAGCAAAGGAGAGGAAGTAGATAGGGATGACAATGATATGGTAGGAATCATTCAGTGGTACATGGGTGAGAGCAACATACGACCCGACCATCTTCACTAACCTGCCACCAGTATTTCAACACACATTTAAACAAAACTTACGGTACATACATACATATACCAAAGGCTTTTTCACCCTTACCCGGGGGTGAAAAAGGCATAGAAATCACTCCCACCCATTTCATTTCCCTTATATTCCATATAAAAAAGAGAAACATACATGCATGTTCAAAAAACAAAAAAAATGTTAGACCAAACCCCACATTCCAAACTCCACCTGACTTCCACAGACATCATCCCAACAAAGATCTCTATCCCAAGACAAGTAAGAATCACCTTGCTAAAACTTAATTTAGGCCATGACCTTATACTGGAACCATACCAACAGAATGACCCAACCAGACTAAAACTGACCCAGATGCAACCACAACAAAGATACACAGCACCTCATCCTACAGTGCCTAACTCTTCCCCTACCCAGACAACAGTTAGTGTCAATTAAACTCACAATCGTCCTGTAAGAGAGACCTGGGGCAACAGACTGCGAGAAACAGCTGGATACACAAATCTAACCAGTCAACCCTCAATCCCAACCATCATCCACTGCTGAGTGAAATTTAGGGGAATCAATTAATCCATCATCCCCAGGCTTCTCTTAGAGGAATCCTGTGGCCATCAAACCAACCACAAGCCCTGGTTTGGCTGGTACATCACTCACAGAAATTATTTTGCACAGGTACAGGAAGAATGGAGAAAGTGTGTCGCAGCTCAGTTACCGGTGCATGCACTGACAAACACGGGAAGTGACTCAGAAGCAACAGGAGACGAAGCAGGGCAAAATCAAGTAAATATTGTTATCTTTGAAGGGAAGCAGAATTAACAATCCAATGACAAGAAACGGCATGGTAGCAGGTGGATGCCCATAAAATCACTCTCTTGAACTGATCGACTACATACTTTACAAAGAGTTAACATTAAAATAAGGAGAAGGGTAGAAATTGGGTAACCACCCCCCACCCCATAACCAATAAATAAACACAGGGTGCCTTTGATGTTTGGAGAAACTGCAGAAATGGAGAGAGAGAGATATAGAGAGAAAGAGAGAGAATGAGGAAGGTGGGGGAGAGGAAGGTGGGGGAGAGGAAGAAGGGGAGAGAGAAAGAGGGGGAGAGGGGATGAGGGAGAAAGAGGAAGGGGGAAAGCGAGGAGGTGGGAGAGGGAGAGGGGGAGGAAGGAGATAAAGTGGGAGAAGAAGAGGGAGAGGAAGAGGGAGAGAGGGAGAGGGGGAGGAAGGAGAGAGAGAGAAGGAGAGGGAGAGGGGGAGGAAGCAGGAGAGAGGGAGAAGGGGAGGAAGAGGGAGAGGGGAAGGAAGAGGGAGAGAAGAAATAGATGGAAAGGGAGAAGTGGAAGAAGAAATGGAAGAGAAGGGGAGAGAAGATAGAAGAGGGAGAAAAATATGGTGGTGGTGGTTGGGGGGGAGGGGCACCTATTTCAAGGATCCAAAGAGGTACACAAACGGAAATTAAAGTCTTCCTGAGTCGATGAGGCACAAACACATTGATAAATAATCACCTTCAATTAAAATACTCATATTAAAAAGAAACTTTTATATAAACTTATACTAACAAGTCAGAAACTGCTTTACAAAAGAAATTATGAGGAATACACCCATAAAACTAAACAAAATTTATTTTGGAATGGTGCACCTTGACAAATGGTCATCCCCGGGCAACACATAGAAGGTAGTGCCTGGAAGGAATAAAAACAATGGGTTACTCCACTTGCCATTGCGGAGAGGCGTTACGTTTATGCGAAGCCCGTCTTCTCCCAAGCAACATTCACACGTACAAAACAAACTTGTTTTTCACCCCCCACCAACTCCAAAAAGTAGTTTCTGCCGAGACCTAAATGTTCAGGGTGTATGAGAAAATCCAGCATTCACTGGAAACTGAGTAAGGCATACTCATTTTACCAGTGGTTTAATTCCAATTCAAAACAGAGGAGTTTCCACCACCAAATCCTGAGAAGGATGTGTGTGTGCATGCACAAGCGTGTGTGTGTGTGTGATTTCCCTTCCAGAAGAGAGCTCAGAGCTTGTATATGACCAATCTATGGGTAATGCTGTGTCCTTACACACAGACACACCTCCAACTCCCCTCCCACAAGAGTTGGAATAAGGACTCGCAGAGTAGTGATATTGAAATTATTTCAGCCCAGGGTGGGATCTGAACCTGGACCACCATAGTGGTGGCCATGAACACTACCATTGTGCCATCAAGTCATGCATGTGTGTGTGTGTGTGTGTGTGTGTGTGTGTGTGTGTTTATATATAATATATATATATATATATATATATATATATATATATATATATATATATATATATATATATATATATGTATATATGTATATATACACACATACATACAGTATAGAAGGGGTGGTCCATAACCCCTTCACTACATCCCATAAGTCACCTGATATAACATGCATGGAAGGAAATGACTATAACACATACATACACCCATCTTCACACCTCATGGATGAAAGGTCCTCCCTTCTCCCTGCCATCCTGTTCAGGTCGGAGACAGTGTAGCAAAACAACCCTTTCACAACAAAGGCCTAGCAGCCAGAGCTGATTTACCTCCCACTGCTTCAATATATGGTGATCCCACTTCCCTCGTCCAAACAGAACACCCCTTTGGCCTATGTCACTTCATTTATTGCCCCTCTCTATTTGATCATCTTCTATGCTCAACAGACATTCTTTTTGCATCTAATACCCCTTCACACCATGTCATCTATTTACAACCACTCTCCATTTACACCCACCTTTTGTTCTCTCCCTTCCTGGTTCAACAAACATTCCTCTTGCATCCAGTGCTCACTTCAAACCATCCCACCACTTTATTCTTGGTTGTCACCCAAAGTTCCCTCCATCCACTTTTGCTAGTCTAAGTCTTAAGTATGGGGGAGTTATGAGGATGGATAGAGTGAGAAGTGTGGAGGTGAGGCAGAGAGCAGCCAGACTGATCAAAAAATGCTGGGATGGTATGGGCATATAGAAAGAATGAGTGAAAATAAAAAGAATGGGAACTAAAATATAGCAAATGGATTTCAACAGTGGCAAATGTTGTGATACAAATGAAAAAAAGTATGTACAACCTAAAAACTGATGAAGAATTAAGAAAAGTAGAAAAAGAAAGACTTTACAAGATTAATATAATTCTTGATTCCCAAGAACAGATTTGCTTGATACGTGCATGGAAAACATACATCTGAGTGACCTTTAGATATTTTGATGAAGAAATGATGAAATAACTGCCATCTCCAATATCTCTGACCAAGTTTAGAAAACATATAAAACCCTTATTAAAGAGAACCAAAGAAACTGAAAAGGGTACAAGAGATCACAAGCAGATTCTACCTTGTATTATGCCACCAATAATCAGTGTTTCTATGCCTGAAAGATCTAGACACTAGAAACAATAGGTATACCATTTCACAGGAAGAAAGAAAGGAAAGGGGTGACATTATTCGGTACAGACGAAATTCCAGACTGAATGACTGACACAGTCAGCATAAATAAAAGAGTACATAGTTTCCAATTGAATAAAACCAAGTCCACAAAGGATATCAATCTACAAGATCTAAGTAAGGCTATAGAAAAGTGGTACATCTAATTAAACAAGGTAATGCGTATCCAGACCATAAGACAGCAAAAATAAATCAATCAATCAATAAAATAAAAAAATAAACAAATACAATAAAATCAAGGAACACACAAAAAGGTACAAAAAGCTGATAAACTCACAGGATCACATTTACACACGTTACCTGATCCACAAATACCACAAATACTTGCATTCATACACATGTATGCACAATACAGTACTCACACATACCCAACTCAGGATATCTTTGAACACAAGTTAACAGAACTTTCTGAGAACTCAAAGACTGATGTAAAATGCAACCAAAATAGAGATAAATAGCGACTTATTCCTATAAATCACAAATGGGTAATCACAAATAGGCAATTACACAATAATCCCTATTTCCTAAAAGTTAAACCTGTTTCCATTCAATCTATACATAGCTACATCTGGATGACAGATTAACTGTAAAAAGCACGAGTTTTAGGAGAATTTTTGGAACCTTTTTGTGGCTACTTTTCAGGAGAGAGAAAAAAACAAAAAAAAACAAAAATCTGGTTTGTCTTTGGTGTCCAATTACCAATCAATCAATCCAATTTTCAGGCATGTAAAACTTTTCTCGAAACAGACTTCAAATAAACATGGCTAATATACAGATAGTTTTCCTTACATACCTTTCCAAAGTAAAAAATAAGACTTATGGGTCTTTAAGGCTGAGTGATTTCAAATACTCCACTATTGATATTTGCCGAGTCCATTTTGATCTCAACCTGGTTGCCTTCATCATCATACTCATTTTGTCCCCATTCCCCTAATTCTCCCGACATTACATCTCCATTCCTGCGTTTCTCTTCTTCTTCTTTCTGTTAAATCAGAGATGAAAAATTAATCACAGTATCAAATTGGAAACTACAAGTGCAGGAATTGTGTAAACTGGGAAGAACTGAGCAACATATATTTACATATCAAGTAATTTGAAAACTTGCTTTATCTTACTGTACAAACTGCGGAGCATACTTACACGCTTGTCAATTCTCGCAAACTTGTCAAACATTCCACAATATATTTTCTTTTCCTTTGTTCTCTGCTCTCTAATCATGGCAGCACAAAGTGAGAGTTGTTTGTTAACTGCTTTGTTGTCAGGATCCAGTTTGTGGCATTTCAAGAAATCTTGACGAGCAAGATCTGCATCTCCCATATTCAACAGTGCCTATCACAAAGTAAAATACTGAATACCTTGCACGTATACAAATCACACAATGTATATGAATCACACAATATCATCTTAGTACAACAATTACATAATAGCAACTAAAACCATACAAATTTAACTCCATAAGCTAAACCTCTGGTTGACGACACAAAACAAAACATCTGTCTCCCCTCTAAAACCATACAAATTTAACTCCATAAGCTAAACCTCTGGTTGACGACACAAAACAAAACATCTGAATCCCCTCAGAGGTCCTCAGTGATGCTGTTTACCCTCTCTGAACATCATGTATTTAAAGCAACACACACTGCAAACCTCTCCCACGGAAAAAAATATATACAAATAAAACAATAAACAAAAATCAAATAGAATACATACATACATATACCAATGGCTTTTTCTTCCTTACAAGGGAGGTAGCCAAAGTCAAAGGCATAAATCCACTCCCACCCATTCCATCCCCACATACTCCACTCCCACCCACTTCATTCCCACATACTCCACTCCCATTCACCACCCCTCCCTCCCTCCCACCCTCTTTTCTTGGCTTCTCCTGGATAATGGGTTATCCCTGCATCTCACCCACTGCCCTGGGTCAGAAGCAATGTAACAAGTCACAGCACATCTGCAGCAAAGGCCACTTCATTAAATTGGTGACCCCCTCTCTCCATCCCCTCATGCAGAAAAAGAGAAGATGGTGAGAAATCCCTTCAGGCTGTGTCAAAATATCATTCATGCATACTCCACCAAATCCCCTTCCCCCACCCACTCCCTCCCATGCATCACAGCATTATCCATATACAACCATTCTCCATTCACCCCTATCTTCAGTATTCTCCCTTCCTTCCTCAACAGACATTCACCTCTTTCCCAGTGCACCTTTAACCCCATCCATCCATCTCATCCTTGATCACCCTCTCATGTTCACTCCTCCACCTCTGCCTTCTACACCTCTTTTACTAATCTTTCTTCTCTCATTCTTCCCATGTGTCCAAACCATCCCAATACTCTTTCATCAACTCTTCTCCCAACTTCCTTTTTACCCCTGCTCTCCTTCTCACCTCCTTGTTTCTCACTTTATCCAACCTAGTAAACTCTACCATACCTTTTTTACTCTGCAATGCGCATATTGTGATGCATCATTGTGCATAAGGCAACCTGATGTGCACGTGAATATTTGACTCATATTGAAGTTTAAAATAACCTAGCCTTGGTGCCTAAAAATACATACATACAAAAACACAAAAACACTTAGATCACAAAACAAACACTCCACAACAGACTGCCAAATTTTATACCTCACAAAACTCCCCCCAGAAATCAACCCAACAGAGAAATCATCCCTAAACCCAGTAAAAACTGCACTGGCATATCTATGTTTAAGTCACCACCCAACATTAAAAATGTATCAACAGAATTGGCCTGGTAATTGCTACCCATTGTCCTAGACACAAGCACACAGACAACACAGAGCATCTTATACTATACTACTCTACATGATTTCCAAACAGCATAAAATTTCTTCACTGAGTGACTTGTGGGGTTGTTCTGCTGGTTGTGGCTGGTATTTGGCTGTATGGTGTGTGGTTGTGGCCACAGATTTCCTGCAAGAGAAAACCAGGGCAATGGATTGATTGACTGACAGCAGCCGTAGGTCTACTTGGTCTGCTTTTCCACTGCATCAAATATCATTCTCAAAATGCCCAGTACCTAGTTTGCAGGTAAACTCCCCCTTATCTACCCACTTACACTATACATATTCATTCAACCATCACTAACCTGTCCTCTTCTGAACAATGCTTTGACATTATTTTTGTCCAGTTCTATTGCTCTGGTTGCATACTCTTTGGCGTGTGGGTTGTCCTTGAGCTTCAAGAAGCTCATGGAGAGGTTCAAGTGGCCAGCCAAGAGAACATTATGACTCTCAGCTTTCTTAACATCATCCAGTCCTGTGATGTCAAAATTTTCTTTGGGAAATTAGACAAACAATTTTCTTCATGCACCCAGTTTTTCAGTGTGACAAGGTCACGTGGATATGCAAATATATAACATGAAAAAATATATATATGTATAAGGCATGTAGAGATCACAAGGATGTATATACATTAGAAATGGAGAAAGAATAGTTGAATGCACTTTTGAGTGACAACTTACCTGAATCATATTGCAACAAGTCAACTATTTTCTTGTATTGCTTAATTGCCAATCTGAATTTGTCCTGTTTGAAATACATGGTTCCTTTTTCTTTGTACAACTTGGCCTGATCAATCTTTTCCTCCTGGTCCATTTCCCAGGACTCTTTGGCTTTCTCAAAGTTTCGCAGGTGAAGCTCATATTCGATGGGCACTCCACCAGGAATACCCTTCTCAGGGCTCCCGCCAGAACCAAAAGCATACTGAAAAGACCATCTATAATTAATGAGAGCATTAATAAAAACAACTAATATTTGAGTTTCACAAATAGGAAACCTACAGCTTAATTACCCTTGGTAAAGTCACAAATAAGTCTTACACCTGTGATTTTATGTCTGTGTATATGCATGTGCATTTACATGAGAATGTGTGTGTGTATTTACCTAGCTGTATTATACAGGAAGGGGAGCTATGCTTGTGGTGACCCGTTTTTGTATCTCGCAAGATCAAGTTTGTTCTTAAATTCTTGTATTGTGCTTGCACACACTATTTCTTCATCATATATCTTTCACTCTGTGTGGGAAGCTGTTCTTTTTCAGGTCTCTTCTGTAGTTATCCTTTTTGAGTTTTATTGCATGTCCTTTTGTTTTTCCTCTGTCCCACTTTAATAAGTCCTCTCTATCAAGGCATTATTTTCCTTTAATAATTCTGTAGATGGTTAGTAGGTCCCCTCGTTCTCTTCTTTGTTCCAGGGTTGGCAATTCCAGTTCAGCCAGTCTTTGTTGTTGTTGTTGTTGTTGTTCCCTAGACTGTCTGTCCGAGCAGTCCCGTCTCCCCAAGGAATGCCACAGCCGAAACTGGGTTTTCCCACAAATCCTTTATAGAGTGTATGTTGTGTTGTTTGCGTGCATGATTGTGTATAATGCAGTCGCCAGTCTTTGTTCATGTGTCAGGTTTGAAAGTGTTGGGACTATCTTTGTCGTTGCTCTTTGTATTCTTTCTAATTTTCTTATATTCTTTTTTTGTACTGGGTGACCATATCAGCACTGCATATTCCAGTTTTGACCTTATCAGTGTTTGTAGTGTTTTCTTGATCATTTCCTTATCCAGGTATTTAATGGCCACCTTTATTGATCTCAACTAATTGTATGTTTCTCCAACTACCTTATTTATATGTTTATCTGGCAACATGTCTTTGGTGATCACTCTGCGAGTCACAATCTATTTCCGAGTTTATTCTCTTTAATAATTTTGAGTCATCCGCAAAGCAGTTAATGTAACTTTCAATGCCTTCATCCATGTCATTTACATATTTAGCAAAGCAGTTAATGTAACTTTCAATGCCTTCATCCATGTCATTTACATATTTAGCAAAGCAGTTAATGTAACTTTCAATGCCTTCATCCATGTCATTTACATATTTAGCAAACATTATCGGAGCTAGCACCAATCCCTGTGGGACACCACTACTCATTTCTTCCCATTTTGAATATTTGTCTCCGAGCACCACTCTCATTTTTCTTCCATGTAGGAAGTCCTCCATCTAATTCAATAGTTTTCCATGTATGCTTCCTATTGTTTCCAGTTTATATAGTAATTTTCTGTGTATTTACCTGGTTGTATTTTATGGGAAGGGGAGCTACACTCATGGTGTCCCATCTTTGTATCTCACAGTGTCTAGTTGGCTCTTAAATTTGTGAATGGTTTTTGCACACACTACTGTTTTGTCCAGTTTGTTCCAAGTCTCCACCACTCTGTGTGGAAAACTGTTCTTCTTCAGATCTCTTCTATAACTACCTAGAATAGCTTAGGAAGTGACATAGCCCAAGCTTAAACAATACAGGAGTTCAAATCTAACTACGATAACTGGAAATCAAGGATAATTAAGTTGAAACTAAGTATGATTAAAAGGAATTAGAGAATAGGATACAGGACCCAATGAGTGTTGCTCTTCTTCTGTATACTACAATTAGGTAAACACACACACAAGTTTTAACAAATTACCACCAATAATTCTCATCCTACCTTGGGTGTTAGCCTGATGTAAGACTTCTCATTCCTCTTAAACTTCTCCAATGCCCTTTCTAATCCTTCTGGAATTCCATATTCCATTCCTTCTCCAAGAGGAAAACTGACTTCCCGATTATCCACCACTTCTCCATTGACTCTTCCAATTAAATGAACTGCAGAAACACAGAAAAACATGAATGAATAAATGAAGAGGAAATATATATATATAACTTTCAAAATTTTCTGTCATACTCTTTCCCCATTTCACATCTGCTCTCCTCTTTGCTTCCTTTATCTTATGCTTAACTTCCTTTCTTTATACTTTGTACCTCTTGTACAATTCCCTCGTCCTAATTTGTAGCCAATCTGGATGTTTTTTGGGCTTTTATGGATCTGGAAAAGGCTTACGACAGGGTAGACAGGAAGGCACTGTGGGAGGTACTGTAGATATATGGGATAGGAGGAAAGCTGTTAAGAGCAGTCAAGAGTTTTTATGAGAGTAGTAGAGCTTGCGTTAGGATTAGAAATGGAGAGAGTGAATGGTTTGAGGTAAAGGTGAGACTTCGTCAGGGGTGTGTTATGTCGTCCTGGCTGTTCAATCTTTATATGGATGGGGTGGTGCGAGAGGTGAATGCAAGGGTAGGGGGTCAGGGGTTGGAGATGATTAAAGAAAATGGAGAAAAGTGGGAGGTGAGCCAGTTGTTGTTTGCTGACGACACTGCGCTTGTAGCAGGATCAGAGGAGGGATTGAGGAAATTAGTGACAGAGTTTGAGAAGGTGTGTGAAAGAAGGAAACTGAAGATAAATGTGGGTAAAAGTAAGGTGATGAGATGTACAAGGGGAGAGAGTGACAGTAGGCTGGAAGTGAGCATTAAGGGTGAGAAACTGGAGGAAGTGGATAGTTTTAGATACTTGGGTGCGAATGTGACAGGAAAGGGAGGAGTGGGGGTGGAGGTAGAATGTAGATTGAGAGAAGCAAGTAAATGCCTTGGTGGATTAAAAAGTGTAATGAGAAATAGACATCTGGGAATGGATGCTAAGAGGAGGTTATATGAAGGAGTGACTGTGCCAACAGCAATGTATGGGGCAGAAACATGGAACATGAGAGAGGAAGAGAGGAGTTTGAATGTGTTTAAGATGAAATGTCTGAGAAGTATGATTGGGGTTACTAGGCTAGATAGAGTGAGAAATGAGGTGGTGAGGAGAACAGGGGTGGAACGGGAGTTGGGAGATAGGGTTGATGAAAGAGTATTGGGATGGTTTGGACACATGGAAAGAATGAGTGAAGAAAGATTAGTAAAAGAAGTGTGGAAGGCGGAGGTGGAAGGAGTGAATATGAGGGGGCGTCCTAGAATGAGATGGATGGATGGGGTGAAAGGGGCTTTACAAAAGAGAGGAATGTCTGTGGAGGAAGGATGAGAGAGGACAGAAGATAGGGGTGAGTGGAGAAGGGTTGTGTATAGATGAGGCTGTGATGCATGAGGGGGAGTGGGTGGGGGATGGGGGGTGAGGAAGTATGTATGAGAAAAAAATTGACGCAGCCCGAAGGGATTTCTCCCCGTCTTCTCCTTTCCTGCATGAGGGGACGGAGAGGGGGGGGTCGCCGAATTTATGAAGCGGCCTTGCTGTGGATGTGCTGTGTCTTGTGACACTGCTTCTGACCCAGGGCAGTGGACAGGATGCAGGGATGACCCATCATCCAGGAGGTGCCAAGATAGGAGGGAGGGAGGAGGGTGGAGGGGAGTGGAATATATGGGAAATGAAATGGGTGGGAGTGATTTCTATGCCTTTTTCTTTTTGGCTACCCCCCATGTAAGGGGGAAAAAGCCTTTGGTATATGTATGTATGTATGTATGTATGTATGTATGTATGTATGTACATATATATATATATATATATATATATATATATATATATATATATATACATAGATAAATATACAAAGGCTGTTTTTCCAAATACCAGGGGGGTAGCCAAAAAGGACCAGGCACAAAAACATTCCCACCCATTCCATCCCTGAATACACTCCACATCCCTCCACCCTCCCTCCCATCTTATATATACATATATATATATATATGTATATATATGTATATATATTATATATATATATATATATATACCTATATATATAATGTATTATATATATATAATATATATATGTATATATACATATATATATATATATATATAATATATATATAAATATATATATATATATATATATATATATATAATACATATATATATATATATATATATATATAATACATATATATATATATATATATATAATACATATATATATATATATATATATATATAATACATATATATATATATATATACATATATACATATATATATATATATATATATATATAATACATATATATATATATATACATATATATATATATATAATACATATATATATATATATATATATATATAATACACACACACATCTTCATTTATGATAAGTACTACCTATTCCTCCTCAGTACCTCATTTCTCAACCTGTCTAACCATGTAACCTCTACCATACTTCTCAGATTTTTCATCTCACATTCACTTTTCTTTTTCTGCCTCTCTTATATTCCAAACCTTTGCCCCATACAGTGCTATCAGCACAATAATCCCTTCATATAATCTCCTCTGCTCTCCTTTTTGCCTCCTGTATCTTATGTTTTGCTTCTCTTCTTTTTTCTTTGTAACTCTCAAGTGTCTTTCTAACTGTCAAGAGTTTTTATGAGAGTAGTAGAGCTTGTGTCAGGATTGGAAATGGAGAGAGTGAGTGGTTCGAGGTAAAGGTGGGACTTCGTCAAGGATCCGTTATGTCACCCTGGCTGTTCAACTTATACATGGATGGGGTGGTGCGAGAGGTAAATGCAAGGGTAGTGGGTCAGGGATTGGAGATGGTTAAAGAAAATGGAGAAAAGTGGGAGGTGAGCCAGCTGTTGTTTGTGGATGACACTGCGCTTGTGGCAGAATCGGAGGAGGGATTGAGGAAGTTGGTGGCAGAGTTTGTGATAGAAGAAAGCTAAAGATAAATGTGGGTAAAATTATGGAGATGAGATGTACAAGGGGTGAAAGTGGCAGTAGACTGGAAGTGAGCATTAAGGGAGAGCAACTGGAGGAAGTGGATAGTTTTAGATACTTGGGTGCAAATGTGGCAGGAAAAGGTGGAGTGAAGGTGGAGGTAGAATGTAGATTGAGAGAAGTGAGTAAATGCCTTGGTGGATTAAAGAGTGTAATGAGGAATAGACATTTGGGAATGGATGCTAAGAGGAGACTATATGAAGGAGTGACTGTGCCAACAGCACTGTATGGGGCAGAAACATGGAACATAAGAGAAGAAGAGAGAAGGAGTTTGAATGTGTTTGAGATGAGGTGTCTGAGAAGTATGATGGGGGTTACTAGGCTAGATAGAGTGAGAAATGAGGAGGTGAGGAGGAGAATGGGGGTGGAAAGGGAGTTGGGAGATAGGGTTGATGAAAGAATATTAGGATGGTTTGGACACATGGAAAGAATGAGTTACCCCTGGATTCTGTGAACTGGTTTGATCATGTTTTCTGTATTTATTATTACTCAGAGTAAAAGAGAACAAGTAATACAGCAGTGAATTTATATTTCATAATGCAAGTAGTGTGTTGCATTGTACATGTGGCAGCCAATGCTGCATGCAAGAATTTGATTCATACTGAAGTGGTTAATTGAAGAAACTTCCACTCCACCATATGCTTTCCTATCTCCACAGTTACTAGTAGAGCCACCCCTTCCTTCCCTTCATCCTCTCCTTACTCCTGACACCCTCCCCACTACACTCCCATACTCAAAGTCACCCCTCCCTTTCAACTTGGTTTCACTTAATGCCAACACATCAATGTTCCTTCTCACAAACACACTGCCTATATCTTCCCTCTTACTTTCATCTGTACCATACCCATGCACATTGAAATAACCAAACCTTAGGGTGCTGGTTGGAAGCCTCCTCCCAGACCCTCTTAGGCCATGAATTCTCGTAGGAATAGAGTTACAGAGATTATGATACCAAATCACTCCATCCCACTTTAGCTGCCTTTTATGACCAGAGTGGAAAAACTCAGCAGCAGTATTCTTTCTCCCCCTTACCACAATGGACAGAGGTGAAAATTGAAATATATACTCAAAGAATTAGTACATAGATACATATACCAATGACTATTTCCCCCTTACAAGGGAGGTAGCCAAAAAACAAAGGCAGAAGGTACAAGACAGTATTAAGAGGAAGAGGACAGCATAAAAGAGGGGCAATCACAGTACAATAAAGTAGCATCATTTCTCTAGGAGCAGAGATTTCCTCTAATATAGACAAAATGATGTGGGGACCAGATCCACAGGGGCACCCCTTATAGTCCCTAAAGTATTGGCTGCATGATACTGAGCAATATATACTGCACAATAACATGTAGCCAATAGCACAGACAGGGTATTGAGTTGAGTAAAGAGCCAAAGAATGTCTCCAAGATTTATCAGAGTATAACAGATATATCATCAGTGTGGCACAGGACAAGGATGACCCTTCATTCATTAGACGAGATAGGAGAGGAATCAAATTGGCCTTTAATGTATAGAAAGTAGGTGTGTGATTTGACTTATCCACCCCCATTATATAGGGAAAAAGGCTTTAGGTACATGTGCTGTATATAAAACAGATAACCCATTTAGTCTATAGGCATGTGAGAAATGTATTTGTATAGTGCATGGGGGAAAAAGCCTTTGGTATATGTATGAAAATATAAAAAGATGTTCAACTTATTTACTAACCTATCATCTTGATGGCTTTCACACCTTACTATGCCAATACTACTCACCATCAACAATAGCACCATCATTGGGCGTCTGGTAGCCGTCCCCCTTAACAATATTGCGACGAATAATTCCTCCATCCTTCTTTGAACTCAGGTCCTCTCCTCGCCATCCAAACAGTTCAATCTGTGAAATCAATGAGAAAAATAATTATACATAAATCTTTTGTCATAATTAATCAATGAAATACATCAGTTAATCCATCAATCCGCTGCCCCAGTTCTCTTTTCCAGGACTCATGGTCCCCAGGAAACTACCCAGTCACCAGTTCACCAGTCACTCAGTGACTTGATGGGCCCATTCTAGTGGCCAGCTACCTGCAATCTACGTAGAGATGGGGGAATGTGAACTACTCTACAAGTCACAATATTCTTATGAAGTTATACATTTAAACAATAATATCCACAAAAAAACAAGTGTTCTGATATTGAAAAACTTATTGAAAATGGTAATACATGCAAAATAAACTTATACAACATGGTTAGTATTGTAAAAGGAAACAATCTTTTTACTATAAGCTGCTATCATGTTCACAAACTCTCCCTTCCACTAGGCATTCTCAATCCTTCACCTATCAGTGTGTGGTAAAGGTAAATTCTTCCTTCTGCTGTCTCTTATCCAACATTCATGAAACAACACAAATTAAAATACAATTTAAAGACACACAGCAATCCCCCTGCCACACAAAACTAACCTCAAATATAAGCGTTGAATTTGGAGGAATTTTAGGAGGGGATCCTGCAGATCCATACGCAAATTCACTCTTGCACGTAAGCCTACATATTTCATTACGCTTCATGGAAGCAACCCCTAAATCCCATGCCTTGATTACTTCACCTGCAACAAAACAAGTCATAATCTATGAGTCTGGTAACACATAAATTGACAAGAAAGTAACAAGTATAAATCTTGTTCCAGCCAACCTTTAATGGTCACTTTCCTTACCTTTGCCAAGTGAAAATTCAAATTTTTCTTGTCTGTCCCTACTTGAATCAAACTTGGATCCATCATCAGCCAATACGCCTACATAGTGAACCGTCACTATATCACCTTGCAATGGCCCGTCCTCACCACCAACTTTCAATATCTGTCAATAAAATAATTTATATTATATGTGAGAAAGTTTTAGGAAAAGATAAGGATGTTTTTTGGGTCTTTATGGATTTGGAAAAGGCTTATGACAGGGTAGACAGGAAGGCACTGTGGGAGGTACTGTAAATATATGTTAAGAGCAATTTTTACAAGAATAGAAGAGCTTGTGTTACAATCAGATATGGGGAGTGAGTGGTCTGAGGCAAAGGTGGGACTTTGCCAGGGATGCATTATGTCACCGTGGATGTTCAATTCATACATGGATGAGGTGGTGTGAGAGGTAAATCCAAGGGTAGTGGGTTGGGGATTGGAGATGGTTAAAGGAAATGGAGAAAAGTGGGAAATAAGCCAGTTTTTTACTGACAACACTGTGCTTGTGGTAGGATCAGAGGAGGGATTGAGGAAATTAGTGACACTTTGGGAAGGTGTGTGAAAGAAGAAAATTAAAAATAAATGTGGGTAAAAGTAAGGTGATGAAATGTACAAGGGGAGAAAGTGGCAGCAGACTGGAAGCGAGTATTATGGAAGAGAGACTGGAGGAAGTGGTTAGTTTTAGATACTTGGGTGCAAATGTGGTGGGAAAGGGAGGAGTGGAGGTGGAGGTAGAATGTAGATTGAGAGGAGCAAATAAATGCCTTGGAGGATTACAAACTGTAATGAGAAATAGATATTTGGAAATGGATGTTAAGGGGAGATTGTATGAAGGGGTGATTGTGCCGACAGCACTTTATGGGGCAGAAACATGGAACATAAGAGAGGAAGAGTTTAAATGTGCTTGAGATGAAATGTTTGAGAAGTATGATAGGGATGACTAGGTTGGATTGAGTGAGAAATGAGGAGGTGAGGAGGAGAACAGAGGTGGTAAGGGAGTTGGGAAATAGAGTTGATGAAAGAGTATTGGGATGGTTTAGACACATGGAAAAAATTAGCAAAGAATGATAAGTAAAAGAATTGTGGAAGGCAGAGGTGGAGGGAGTGAACATGAGAGGGTGACCAAGGATGAGATGGATGGATTGAGTAAAAGGGGCATTGGGAATAAGGGGAATGTCTGTAAAGGAAGAAAGGGAGAAAACAGAAGATAGGGGTGAATGGAGAATGGTTGCGTATGGATGATGCTGTGCATGGAAGGGAGTGGGTGGGGGATGAGGGGGCGAGGGAGTATGTGTGAATGATATTTTGATGCAGCCGAAAGGGATTTTTCCTACATCTCTTCTCTTTTTCTGCATGAGGGGACGGAGAGGGGGGCTCACTGATTAAATGAAGTGGCCTTGCTGTGGATGTGCTGTGTCTCGCTGCACTGCTTCTGACCCAGGGCAGTGGGCGAGATGCAGAGATGACCTGTCATCCAGGAGGAGCCAAGAAAAAAGGGAGGGAGGGGTGGCGAATGGGAATGGAGTACATGGGGATGAAATGGGTGGGAGTGGATTTATACTTTTGACTTTAGCTCCTTTGTAAGGGGAAAAAAGCCCTTGGTATATGTAAATACATAAATATACCATAAGGCTCTTTCCCCATTACAATAAGGTTGGTCCAATCAAAGCACACACCAGGCTTTAACCCATCACACACCTATCCAACACCTATTTGTTGTCCCTTTACTTAGCTCTTTGACGATAAAGGGTCATCCATGTCCCCACCTACTGCTTTGGACAGAAGCAATGCAGCAAGATACAGCACCTCCACAGAAGGGTCCAACATCCAAAGCTTCTTTACCTCCATTGTTTCATTGCATATCAGACATCCCTCTCATCCATTCACAAACTCCCTCCACTCAACACCTATTTATTACCCTCTCCTTTAATCTAGTTTATATAAACTAAATAAGTTTAAAACTAGGTTATGATAACTGGAGAATAAGAGGACCTCACAAGCATAGCTCTCATCCTGTACACTTGTTAGTTATATACTATCTATCTATTTATTTATTATAGGTTTATTCAACAATATTAAATACAATTAGACATACATATATACATTTTTTTTTACAAAATTGGTAGTTGAAAATCTATCTATATACCAAAGGTTTTTTCCCCCTTAAAAGGGAGGTAGCCAAAAAACAAAGGCATATACCCACTCCCATCCACCACACCCTTTCCTCCTTCTCATCTTAGCTCCTCATAGATGAAGGGTCATCCCTGTATTCCGCACATTGCCCTGGGTCGGAAACAATGCAGCAAGACACAGTACATCCACAGCAAGGCCATTTTACTAAATGAATGACCCCCCTCTCCATTCCCTCATACATAAAAAGAGATGGTAAGAAATCCCTTCAGGCTGTGTCAAAATATCATCCACACATAACTTCTACCTAAACACCCCCACCCCCAACCCATTCCCTTTCTTGCACCACAGTATCATCTATACACAGCCATTCTCTACTCACCCCTATCTCCTGCCTTCTCCCTTCCTTGCTTAACAGACACACCCCTCTTGCTCAATGACCCTTTCAACCCATCCATATATCTCATCCTTGGTCACCCATGTTCACTCTATCTACCTCTGCCTTCCATATCTCTTTTGCTAATCTTTCTTCATTCTTTCTTTCCATGTGTTTAAATCATCCAAATACTCTTTCATCAACCCTATTTGCCATCTTCTTTTGCACCCCCACTCTCCTCCTCACCTCCTCATTTCTCACTCTATCCAACCTTGTAACCCCTACCATACTTCTCAGGCATTTCATCACAAACACACTTTAATTTTTGCTCTCTGCCTCTCTTAAACTTCATGTCTTTGCCCCATACAGTGCTGTCAGCACAAACACCCCTTAATATATAATCTCTTTGCATCCATTCCCAAATGCCTATTTCTCTTGACAATTTTATATCTCATAAGGCATTTACTTACTTCTCTCAATCTGCAACTTACCTCCAGCTCCACTCCTCCCTTCCCTGTCACATACAATTAGGTAAATACACACACACATGCACTCTTCCTTTCTCATTCCACACCACCATAGTAACAAAATTACATCTTTATTAGACATGCAAATCCATATATATATATATATATATATATGATGTAAGCGGAATAGGAAACACAGGAGTCTTAGTCTTGAGTTTATTCCTGACTAGTTTCGCAGGTATGCTTTTTCAAAGGAATGAAACTGCAAAACTAGTCAGCAATAAACTCAAGACTAAGACTCCTGTGTTTCCTACTCCACTTATATATATATATATATTATATATATATATATAAGTGGAATAGGAAACACAGGAGTCTTAGTCTTGAGTTTATTCCTGACTAGTTTCGGAGGTATGCTTTTTCAAAGGAATGGTGTACAAACTAAGACTAACGTGTATCCTACTCCGCTTACGTCAACCTGTCAGAATGTCTTCACATATATATATATAAATAAATATATATATATATATATAAATATATATATATATATATATATATATATATATATATACTTTCAAAAGTCACTAGTCTTTAGGTCTACTAAGCAAAAATTTTAATAGTTCAAACAAAATAAGTATGAAACTTTACATAATCAAAAGATCTGTAAAAGGATATCTTCTCATGAATACATATTAGCTACTTACTTCTTTCAAAACACCACCACTTTGATCTGGAGACACATCTATTGCATTTTGCCCGGGAGTGTAAGGGAAATTAATTTGAGGGACACCAGACTCTTCTGGTCCTGCTTCTACTGAATCAACTGCCATTGTAGTGCTATTTTCTGAAAAAAAATCAAATAGTATTTAATTAAAAAATTATTATAAAACTAAAGATAAAAGAAAAATGCTACAACTGTGAATGAGTGGAAGTATGGCTGATGCTTGAAACATCAGGTCTTGCACTGTTTTATCTAATGTACCAAAGGGATTTCTCCCCATCTCCTTTTCTGCATGAGGGGACAGAGAGGGGCGGGGTCACCGATTTAAGGAAACAGCCTTGCTGTGGATGTGCTGTGTTTTGCACTGCTTCTGACCCAGGGCAGTGGACAAGATGCAGGGATAACTCATCATCCAGGAGGTGCCAAGATAAGAGGGAGGGTAGAGGGTGGAGGGGAGTGGAGTATGTAGGGGATGGAATGGGTGGGAGTGGTTTCTCTGCCTTTGTTTTTTGGCTACCTTCCTTGTAAGGGGGAAAAAAAGCCTTAGGTATATATATGTACCACATTAAGACCTTCAACCTTATAACATACACAAAAGTTTGTTCAGAATGACCCCAAACCATTTTAGCTTTGTGGTATACTAGACAAAATGGGGTTTTGCTTGATAACCTATTCTGTTTCCATTCTAACCTCAGCTAAGTGAAATTATCTGATTTTAACCTGAACAAAACACATAAGTTAGATTATTTCACCAAGGTTGTCTGATGGTCTTTATCTTTAAATAATATTTGGAGAAGGAAATTTATTCTTTCCTATCCAAGAATTAGATATAAAACAGAGTTTGATCTAGAACAAAACTTGTAATCTGCATCTTCTAGTCTTCACTATTTTGAATTAAAAAATTATAAATGCAACTCAACATCCTCTTATAATAAATGTTTACAAGTGATCAATTATATGGTACAAGGACTTTCATTTAGTTATTGTGGATTTGATGGCAGGAGGATCTAAATCCCACCCTAACCAGAAATAACTTATCTGGAAACAATATTGAATATACAAAGACCTCATGATATGCTCACTCTGGGAACAATTATTGATCCCTCATTCCTTGACCTGATCTCCAACTCCCATGCAATACCACTAATTCTGTTCTACAGCATTTTGCAAAAAGAGCAAAAAAAAAATCATGAAAAACTTCTACACAATCTAAAGAGTAAATGCAAGGCAGTGGTGAGTGGTCATTTCCACACTCATATTTTACTCTATTATACATATATTACTTACATTAAAATCTACTCACTCTTTTCTGCTTTATACCTTTGCCAAACACAATACACAGGATGACACCTACTATTGATTACAGCCCTTAGGCGCTTAAAACAAACTGGGGAGAATTTATCTTAAATTACATGAAGGAAGCTTTAATCTGCATCCTCACGCCTCCCTGAATATTTTATGTTCGTATCTTAATGACCGTAACACGACTCATTTATATACTTTATTGTGACTGTGCCAGTGTGTTGACAAAGGAATAATACCAACATGAAACATTATTTATCTAAATTACATGGAACACCCATCCAATGAGCACCTTCCCAAAAAATCCGTCATGGTAAATGCTTGGCATTTCTAGTAACATTTCTTTGTCAATTATGATTTTCTCTCTTAAATTGTGTATTTGATAAATAAATCAATATTCATACCAATCATTTCACAATAATTAACACCGTGCCATCAAAGAAGACATGCCAAAATAAATGTAATAAGCACTCACCTCCTCGCCCTTCTTCGTACTTTGTGAGTTGCTGTGTTTGTGTTCTAGAGTCGGAAGTCGCAAATAGTTACTGGAAAAGCGTTCTATGGCAAATCACTGAATATGATTATTCTAACGACAACAATATACACAGAGAAACTACTCGACTAGAATGTGTATTATTAAATTATACTTCATAATATTTAATTACGCAACTTTTACACACAGTATTATCAAATTAGGCACCACTCTAATAATGGTTTACTAGTAGAATCCCTCTCTGTCTCTTCTGTGTTTGCATGCGTATTTTTCTGCTGCATAATGTAACAAAATATAACACACTATGGTAAAACAGGTTGTAAGCAATGGTTTGTTTGTTTTTTCGCCCGTAAATCAAGGATGAAATAATACACTTATGATCATAATCAACGGTTATTCTTTTCCTTGCCGGGAGCATTGGGACAAATTATGGGACATTGATTGAACTAACTTTGCAGACACACATACACACACACACACAAAGAGCACCAACCACAAAATTAGTTTCACGAGGTAGGACTAAAGGCACAAGCTTGCCAACGTCAAAAGATTAGAGAGATGAGAATTGACTGCAGTGTTCAAATCACTGACCGGAGTAGATAAAGTTGACAGATCTCTTTGTTAGCTCGCGATGCTCTCCGATCTCAAGGAGAGGTCATGGACGGAAGTTAGGAAAAAAAAAAAAAGACCACATGTCTGAAGGATGAAAAAAATGCAGCTTTTCGCACACATGTATGAACTGAAGTAGCTTAGTAGCTAGTTTTATGTCGAAAATATTTCTTTATCTTTTTTCCCTTTGCGAGAATATCGCAACGAATGAGTTCAGTCATACAGGTGATAAGAATATGTAGTAGAATGGAGGGATAGTATTGGTTAAAGTGATCAGCATTCATTTCTGACAGGAAAATAGTCTTAAATAAACAATGCATTATTGTGGTCCGCAGGAATGTCACTCAAGTCACTATAATATTGGCTGCACAAAATTTGCAGTTACTATACAGACGGCCTAAGAGTTGATGTACCCCAAGTTGGAGCCATACATGAATTAAGATGAGGTTTGATAAATGGAGTATATATAATTGCATGATAAGTCATGCCGTTGCCAATACATATGTGAAAACACTTAGAATAACATAGGAAATTATAATGTCATGTAATTTGGAACCATACATGAATTTTGCCAGGAATAAACCCCAACAGACATTTTTATAGTAAATAAGCTATTATTACAAAATAATATAGATATTTGTAGTTACGACCTCAACTGATTTAGTGAAAAGCTGTAGAATTAGGATTAAGATTGAGATACAGTACAGCAATTAGCATAGCAGTATTCTATAAAAGCATGTATAACGAATTATACATGTTTATTTTTTCCATTTTGATAGAGTGGTCTATTATTTTTGTTTGTATATACGAAAAAATTATATAGAACATCATGTATGGGACTCGACGCCATAGGACCAAACAAGATTGACTACCCTCTCAAGGAATGTCGAGTTACCGATAATATATTATGTTCATTATCTTTTAATTTACCACCTGCTGACTTCTCCGTCTTGAGTATTGGTTCTGGTGCATTACCCATTTCTAATTCCCAACATTTTCACTTCAGTTAAGGTGAAGTTGTACCTCACTTGCCGTTCGGCAACAAGAGGTCAAAGATTCATTAGGCGTTCGGCGCGAGGTCGGGTCCCTAATTACGTAGTTCGAGACATGATTTGAAACTGAACAGAAGCATTAGTGATTCATGATTGGGGAGTGATATGAAATTTGTCCCAATCACAGACCTCATATAAACCCTATCGTGCAAATGCGACGAAGCGTGTGCTAAAGAGTGAGGGGATGCATTTTATGAGAGAACCAACCTCCCCTCAACACATACCTTCATCCTTCCCTCCATTCCCATACCTATCCCCCATACCACGCCCGAAGTCGACGCATACATCACCACAACCAGAGCAAAGACGAAGAAAATCACCAAGTGGCCCTAAGGCCACGGTAAATTGAAACACTATGCTTATTGAAATATCCAAACAAATATTAGAATTGAGATAATCAAGATAAAGATCACATTCACAAAGACCTATGATGCCTTGTGATGCCATTGTACTTTTCAAGGTTCGATAAGTCCCTGCCGATCACAGGTATGTAGTTTTATGCTTCCAATGTGAACGTTGCAATTCACAGGAGTATCTCAGAACCAACTCGGTGGGCGGTCACCTATACTGAATTTACACCGTCAGCATTATGTATTAAAAGGGATGGAAAATTTGTCGTTCAATGTGATGATGAGAGCAGGTAAGGCAACTGGGTTGGATGGGCGTCATGTACAATGTCTGAAAAAAAAAGAGGCACAGTGATGGTGGATTGGCTGGTGAGGTTATTTAATGTTTGTTTTAGAGAGGGTATGCCTGTATACTTCCACTCTACAAGGTAATAGGGGATAAGTGTGAGTGTAGTAGTTTCAGAGGGATCTGTATGTTAAGTGTAGTTGGGAAGACTTATGGAAGGGTTTTGATTGAGAGGACTAGGAGAGGAACAGAGAGTAATTGGTGAGGAACAATGTGGGTTTAGGACAGGTAGTGGTTGCGTGGATCAGATTTTTGGCTCTAGGAAAAGGTAAGGATTTTTTTTTTTTTTTTTTGGGGGGGGGGGCTTTTAAAAAGGCTTATGACAGGGTAGACAGGAAGGCACTGTGATGTATTGCAGATATGTGGGATAGAAGGAAAGCTGTTAAGAGCAGTCAAGAGTTTTTACGAGAGTAGTAGAGCTTGTGTTAGAATCAGAGATGGAGAGATTGAGTGGTTCGAGGTAAAGGTGGGACTTCGTCAGGGATGTGTTACGTCGCCTTGGCTGTTCAATTTATACATGGGTGGGGTGGTGCGAGAGGTAAACACAAGAGTAATGGGTCGGGGATTGGAGATGATTAAAGGAAATGGAGAAAAGTGGGAGATAAACCAGTTTTTGTTTGCTGACGACACTGCGCTTGTGGCAGGATCAGAAAAGGGATTGAGGAAGTTAGTGACAGAGTTTGGGAAGGTGTGCGAAAGAAGGAAGTTGAAAAATAATGTGGGAAAAGTAAGGGGATGAGATGTTCAAGGGGGGAAAGTGGCAGCAGACTGGAGGTGAGTATTAAGGGAGAGAAAATTGGGTGCGAATGCGGCGGGAAAGGGAGGAGTGGAAGTGGAGGTAGAATATAGTTTGAGAGAAGCGAGTAAATCCCTTGGGGGATTAAAAAGTGTAATGAGAAATAGACATTTGAGAATGGATGATAAGAGGAGATTATATGAAGGAGTGATTATGCCAACAACACTGTATGGGGGCAGAAACACGGAACATAAGAGAGGAAAAGAGAAGGAGTTTGAATGTGTTTGAGATGAGATGCCTGAGAAGTATGATAAAGGTTATTAGGCTGGATAGAGTGAGAAATGAGGAGGTGAGGAGGAGAACAGGGGTGGAAAGGGAGTTGGGAGATAGGGTTGATGAAAGAGTATTGGGATGGTTTGGACACATGGAAAGAATGAGTGAAGAAAGATTAGTAAAATAGGTGTGGAAGACAGAGGTAGGAGGAGTGAACATGAGAGGGTGACCAAGGATGAGATGGATGTAGTAAAAGGGGCTTTGGGAAAGAGGGGAATGTCGGTTGAGGAAGGACGGGAAAAGACAGAAGATAGGGGTGAAGAATGGTTGTGTATGGATGATGCTGTGATACATGAGAAAAGGAGTGGGTAGGGGTGTGGAGAGGGAGTATGTGTAAAAAAATATAATAATAATAATAATAATTTGACGCAGTCCGAAGGGGTTTCCCCTCGTCTTCTCTTTTTCTGCATGAGGGGATGGAGAGGGGGTGTCGCCGATTTAATGAATCGGTCTTGGTGTGGATGTGCTGTGTCTTGCGACACTACTTCTAACCAAGAGCAGTGGACGAGATGCAAGGATGGCCCGTCATGTAGGAGCCAAGATAAGAGGGAGGGAGTGGGGTAAATGGGAGTGGAGTATGTGGGGATGGAATGGGTGGAAGTGGATTTTATGCCTTTATATATATATATATATATATATATATATATATATATATATATATATTATATATATATATATATATATATATATATATATATATATATACCTCCCTTGTTAGCAGGAAAGTCTTTTATTTTCCAGAGCCATTTTTCATTTTTTTTTTCACCAGAGCCATTTTTTTAAATTACCAGAACCATTTTTTATACTTCCAGAGCCATGTTTTTGCAAGTTCGATTTCCTTCAAACTATTGGAAGGCTAACTCATTACTCATGTGGATGAGGGTGGAAATGCACGACAAGCCTTGCAATACACCGTTAGAGTACCATCACTGCCCCGATCCATTTCAAGCCAATCTAGGTTCCACGAGCGTATAGTAGATTCATGCTTTACTGGTTTTCCTTTTCCTTGGCCCTTGCCCGTTGAGTTTGAATTAGGTTTTGCTGGTCCAGAAGCGGTTCCTGCCGTCAAAACACTCTCCCTCGATTCTGAAAAGACTGAATCTGAGGGCAAACCATCTTCACTCATCTTCACTCGCTTCACTAGAAATCGCTCCTTGATGTACGATCATCGAAAGTTTGGCATGGACGTGACGTACGAACGTAGACCTAGCTACCATAAACCTAAGTTAGCTAACGAATAATTTTTTTATTTTTGTATTTTTTATTCTCCCTCCAAAGATTCATATTTATGAACTAAATATATAATTATCAAATGTTCATATTTATACTTAAATTTATTTACTTTCAATTACTAACCAAACATTTGATTCTATTTTGTTTTCTCATAAATACGCGAACGAAGTTATAAATGGGATTTCCCAGTTTCTCTCCTAGGTTTCGAGCGAGTTTGCATATGTACAGTGTACGTATGCATGCTGTGATGTGGTATTGGGTATGGTGCATTGTACATGTAGTCAGCGCGTTGATTGGGCAGCTAGCTGCATGCAACCAATGAACTTCCCTGAATACAGGTACCATGCAATTCGCAACTAGCGACATTATGTAGCACGATAGTCGTGTAGAGTCTAGTCAACATGTACTAGTATACGCGCGCATGCAGCTGATACGAAGCTAGGCTAGGTAAGTCATTGAACTCTAGCAGCTATACCGCGTACACATACGTACGTACATCAACAAATTAAAGTTGATTAATGCGTTGCGTTTATGATATCGATTGATAATGCAATGATTGATCACGGGTAAGTTGTGTTTGCTCTGATCCTTTCATCAGTGGTGATGAGATTCAGGGATTGCCAAATGATAGATAATGCATGAAAAACGTTGAATCTTGCCGCGGGAGCGATTTCTTTGTGGGGGATCGCTCCCGCTATTGGATTTGCGAGAGCGACATTGGAACTTTCCCGAGCGAAATCGCTCATCGCTCCCGTGTATTTTTTCGCTGTATATATATATATATATATATATATATATATATATATATATTTATATATACATATATATATATATATATATATATATATATATATATATACTATAATAAAGTAGTAGCCTCTGTCTGTCTGTCTGATTGTTTATTTGTACACGAACTCCTCCTAGGGTTTTGAAGATGGACCCCCATAACCATATATTTTCTGATACCCTATCACTCCAGGCACTTGGATAAATATATTTAATTTAAAATTGGTTTTATTTAGGATTAAGGGTTTAAGTTATGTAGTTTATGGTGAGGGAACACGCCACTACTGTAGTTCCCCCTTAAGTTGCGTATTATTATTGTAACATAAGAATTAATATGATTAAACAAACCATTGTATGTGTTCATAAATATTATTTATATTTGTGAAATTAATGTTGCCACAAACCATGATAGCTTTTGTAAGAAAAAAACATGCAAATGTAAAATGATTGTATAATTTTACCAAATGTTGAAATATTGGTTATTTTTATTTAATTTTAATGCGGGCGGAAATTTATTATTCACAAACTCCTAGGTTTTTGTAAACAAACCCCTAAAACCATATATATTCTGAAGATGTATATACGAGATGCATTTCTTCACCTTTTAGCTGTAGACATTTATTGTCAATCCACACACACACACACGCACGCACGCTAAAGAATGTGTACATGATATTTGTGTTTGCATATGCATGTATTTTCAAACTAGGGTTTCCCAACCTTCGGGGAGGGGGGCGCACACCTGGGAGAGGGAGTGTTTAAAGCTATATTTTATTAGAAAATAATTATTTTTTTTAGGGTTAAAGTTGGATGTGGTATGGTTAGGTTAGGGATTAATTCACGAACTCGCAGCAACGCGCGGGTAATTTGGTTAGTGTATATACATATATATATATATATATATATATATATGTATATATATACAAGCCGCGGGCTTCGCCCTTTCCGGCTTCGCCGGGGGCTTGGCTGCGCAAACAGCGGCCTACGGCCGCAGCTTTCCGCGCTATAATCCCTCGTTTTCCCCTTCGGCCTCGGCCTCGGGGCGGAATCCCAACACGGGATCCCCAGCACGAAGAAGAACGCGAGGAAGAAGAACGCGAAGAAGAACGCGAAGTAGAATGCGAAGAAGAACGCGGAGAAGAACGCGAGGAAGAAGAACGCGAAGAAAAACGCGAAGAAGAACGCGAGGAAGAAGAAGAAGAAGAACGCGAAGAAGAACGTGAAGAAGAAGAACGCGAAGAAGAAGAACGCGGAGAAGAAGAACACAAAGAAGAGGAAGAAGAAGAAGAAGAAGAAGAAGAAGAAGAAGAAGAAGAAGAAGAAGAAGAAGAAGAAGAAGAAGAAGAAGAACGCGAAGAAGAAGAGGAACGCGAAGAAGAAGAAGAAGAAGAAGAAGAAGAAGAAGAAGAATACCACCTGACCCCGACTTACCCAAGCGCTTTTTCAAGAATATTTTTAGGACAAAGTGTCACCGTAATACCACCTGTCCCCGACTTCCACGGCGTTTTTGAGAAGAATATATATATATATATATATATATATATATATATATATATATATATATATATATATATATATATATATATATATATATACAGCATAGTCTTATCCACTGCAAAGCGGAGTATGCAGCGGTGGTGGTCACCTCTGGCGGGTATAGTTGAGGGTGGGGTTGCTGGACCCACGGAAGTACTACTAAATACCAAGGCAGCGTGTAGATAATTATAGTCTCGTGTCTGTTTATCAAAATATATAAATTTATTAATTTTTCTATTCGTTTATTTGCGTGTTTATTTACTTATAATCTACTTTTGCGATATGGGCGTGGACGGACCGTAAATTGACGCGGACTGAAAGGATTTTTCCTTGTCTTCTCTATGTTCGCATGAGGAGACGAGGGAAGGTCGTTATGTAAATGAAGCTGTGAGGCTTTGCTGTAGATGTGTTATGTTTTGCTGCATTGAGGGGACGGGAGACAGGGATGTTCCTTCATTCACGAGGAACCACCATAAAAGGAAAACAAGTGGATGATGGCTGGAAGCGGATGCATGCGGCTGGTTAACTCCCTTATACAAGAGAAGGGGCATTTCGGTATGTAGAAAGGAAGACGATACAACGAAGGCTTGGTTGGTTGTTGATACTTTACAAGATAGTTAAATTCTGGTCAGATAAAGAGTTGCTATTAAGGTAAGTTAGAGTAAATAAAATGTAGATATGGAAGACAATTTTTACATTCATTCGTTTATGGCAGAATTGGATATTGTTAACTGCCATTTACTCCCATTTCTGTCTTTGCTGTTCATCCTATGGAAAACAAAGAAAAATTACGAACCTCCCTCCCAAAACATGAGCATCGAACGCGGCCTGTAGCGAGCTGGGAAGACAAGTTGCTCACGTGTTCATTCGCACACGAGCAAGTCGATATCCAGCCATAGCACATGCGCAAATGAAGCTGAAAGAATCTCCCCGTTATGCCCTCCTCCCTGAGATGTGGAAGAGAGTGAGAATGCCGTCACCATGTCGCATGTGTCTCGAGGGCGATTAAATAGGACTGTGGATCCCTGAATCTGAAGTTTTCTGCTACGAAATTTTGATTAATAAGGTCTGCTAGGATTAAAAAAGAAAAAAAAAAGGAATTGGATAATTAAATGTGTTTTGATTTGGTACTGAGGGCAAAAGTAAGCGAGTGATTGTATGCTTGTGAGAAAAAGAAAAAATAATAGTATTAATATAAAACTGAAAGGGAAAAAGTGATTTGGAGTTTGGGAGCATATGAGAGGGAGGGGATGAGTTGCATATGAGAGGGAGGGGATGAGTTGCATATGAGAGGGAGGAGATGAGTTGCATATGAGAGGGAGGGGATGAGTTGCATTTCGAAAGAAATGCAATCAGGATGATTTGGGTGTAGGTGAGATTGGGATGAAAAGTATGGGTATTTGTTTGTGGATATTGCCTTGGCATTGAAAAAAATGAGAAGAAATTTGGATTTATTTTGAAAAGAATGTGCATATTTTTGTGGCTTATCACCTTATGAATATAGCCGTATTTGGAAATCTTAATGCTACAGAAGATGGGGCAATGTTATGGGGTAGTAGGGAGGTATGGGATGCGAAGAACTATAGCAAAAAGAACATGTTGGAGATATATATTGGAAGGGAAATAACACAAAATATAAGCATAAGTATATGTGGGCAATGGCAGAAAGTAGTAGTCGAGAAGGCATTTATAGACAATGAAGTGGTGCTCAAAAGGAGGATTGGAAGAATTCAGGGTATAAATGTATTCAGAGAGGCAGGCAAAAGAGTCAGAGCATTATGTGGTGGAAAGGTGATTAAGGGTAGAAGTTAAATGGAGAAGGAATAAAAGATGAGGCAAAGATGGTGAAGGTGAACAAATTTAATGAGATGAAGAGAATAACACTCAGCTTTGTTGGTATGGTCTGTAATTCAGTGTAGGGGTACTGATCTTTTATGGTTGTCTTAACCCAATATACTATCTACTTAATACATTTCATTGTCTTATTATTACTTTCATGTGCTCTCATATTGGCAGAATGAGGACTTCTCCCACACTGGTGTTAATTGTTGCATGTGGCGTTGTTCTGATTGCAGTGTGGCTGCCAGGGTTGATAAGGTTTTTATCTTGTTGTATTCTTGATTGTAGTTCTATTATTGGGATTTCTCTTTAAAACCATATATTGTCGCAAGACACAGCATATCCACAGCAAGGCCGCTTCGTTAAATCGGCGACCCCCCCCCTCTTCATCCCCCCATGCATAAAAGGAGAAGACGGGGAGAAATCCCTTCGGGCTGCATAAAAATTTGATCACACATACTACCTCACCTCCCCCACCCATTCCACCTCATGCATCACAACATCATCCATATACAACCCTTCTCCATTCATCCCTGTCTTCTGTCCTCTCCCGTCTTTCCTCAACAGACATTCCCCTTTCCCCCAAAGCCCCCTTCACAACATCCATCCACCTCATCCTAGGATGTCCCCTCATGTTCACTCCCTCCACATCTGCCTTCCATACCTCTTTTACTAGTCATTCTTTCCATGTGTCATCAACCCTATCTCCCAACTCCCTTTCCACCCCTGTTCTCCTCCTCATTTCTCGCTCTATCTAGCCTAGTAACCCCTATCATACTTCTCAGACACCTCATCTCAAACACATTCAAACTCCTCCTCTCTTCCTCTCTTATGTTCAATGTTTCTCCCCCATTCTGGAATGTAATATTATTTAATAAGAACATAAGAACATAAGAAATAAAGGAGACTGCAAAAGACCATAAGGCCTACACTAGGCAGCTCCGTATCCATCACCACCTGTCATCCCCATCCATAAAGTTGTCTTATCGTTTTTTAAAACAACTGATAGTATCAGCGCTTACTACGTGGTTACTAAGTTTATTCCATTCATCGACCACCCTATTTGTAAACCAATTCTTGCCTATGTCCTTCTTAAATCTAAATTTGTCCAGTTTATACCCATTACTGCGAGTCCTGCCCTGTTGTTTTATTATGATGACCTTGTTTGCATCACCCTTGTTATAGCCTTTGATCCACTTGAACACTTCTATTAGATCACCCCGCACTCTGCGTCTTTCCAGAGAGTGTAAGTGCAGGTGCCTAAGCCTCTCTTCGTAAGGCAAATTTCCGAGTCCTTGTATCATTTTGGTCATTCTTCTCTGTACTGATTCTAGTGAATTTATGTCCATTCTGTAGGACGGAGACCAAAACTGTACCGCATAGTCAAGGATGGGTCTAACTATCGCTAGATAGAGTTTTATAATTACCTCTGCACTTCTATTCGTTACCGTCCTAGCAATGAAGCCTAATGCTCTGTTTGCTTTATTTCTGGCGCTAATGCACTGCTTCCTGGTTTTAAGGTCCGGACTCACCAGAACTCCCAAGTCCCTCTCGCACTCAGATTTTTCTAAAAACGTGTCATCTAAGTTGTATCTATTTTCGGGGTTGTGTAGCCCTACGTTTAACACGCTACACTTAGAGATATTGAAGTTCATTTGCCATTTCACCGACCATGTTAACAGTTTATTAAGATCATCCTGCAGAATCTGGGCGTCTTCTCCTGACCTAATTAGGCGTCCTATTTTAGTGTCGTCCGCAAACTTACTAACATCACTATTTAACCCATCGTCTAAGTCGTTTATATACATAATGAACAACAAGGGACCCAAAACCGAGCCCTGGGGGACCCCGCTAGTAACATTGCCCCACCTAGATTTTATTCCATTTATGGTGACCCGCTGTTTTCTGTTACTAATCCAAGCTCTAATCCATTCTAACACTTTTCCTTCTATGCCATGGGCTTTGATTTTATTTAGTAGTCTCTGGTGTGGCACTTTGTCGAACGCTTTGCTAAAGTCAAGGTAAATAACATCGTAATTTTCATTGTTGTCTGACGCCTTATATACCTTAGTGTAAAAGGATAGATTAGTCACGCATGACTTACCTTTAAAGAAACCATGTTGTGAATCACGAATTAAATTATGCCCTTCAATGTGTTCTCTGAGTCTATTTACTATTATTGATTCAAGCATTTTTCCTATAACCGATGTCAAACTGATTGGCCTGTAGTTGCCTATGGTCGATCTATCTCCCTTCTTAAAAATAGGAACAACGTTTGCCTGCCTCCAAGCAGTTGGAACAGAACCAGTGTCTACCGATTTATTGAATATTTCAGTTAACTGGTCGCAGATTTCAAATTTACACTCTTTAAGCATTCTTGGAAAAATTTCGTCCGGACCCGGAGATTTTGTAGCTTTAGTCTGTTAATCTGCTTGATAACTTCTTCTTTACTAATGCTGATATTAGTTAGGCTATTTTCTTCATCCCCTCTGAAAATCGGATCGCAGTCAGGTACTTTATCTAACCTCTCATTAGTAAACACCGATAGAAAATAATTGTTAAACTCCTCACTCATTTCTTCTTTCGATTCTATCATGACATTTTCATCGTTTTTAATTGGTCCTATTCTTTCTTTATTTTTTGTTCTATAGAGGTGAAAGAAACCCTTTGGGTTGGATTTTGCTTGACTGGCAACCTTGATTTCATAATTACGTTTCGCTGAACGTGTATTCCTTTTAACCAGCTTTGCCATTTCGTTATATCTTGATCTAAGGTATGATTCCCCGTTTTTTATTTTTACGTAAAGTCCTCTTTTAATTCCGATCTCATGTTTCAATCTGTCCGTCATCCATTTGCGAGTATTACTATTTTTCCGTATTGACTTTAGGGGGATAAATGTGTTTTGTGCATTAATGATTAGATCAGTTAGATTGTTATACATTTCATCTAAAGTACTGACCTAATTTTTGGGCCCTCGCCCCGAATCGACCTGACCTAAGGTATGCGTATTACTCTCTGTGACCCAGACCTGACCTAAGGTATGCGTATTTCCCTCCTTGACCCAGACCTGACCTGAGGTATGCGTATTACCCTCCTTGACCCACTTCTGACTATCAGCCCCGCAACGAGAATCAAGAATGTTTGAAACGTCCGGATTGTTTTTCGTATTCAATCTTAAATAGGTTTTTATATTGTCAAAGTTTGCTTTCCTGAAGTCTGGTACTTGAACGTTATTTGTACTTTTTATTTTTTCCCAAATAATATTAAATCTTATTTCTTGATGATCGCTAAAGCCTAGACTATCGCCCACTATTACGCTGCTAATTTGGTGCTCATTATTTGTTAGAATTAAGTCCAGGGTATTTTGTCCACTCGTAGGATCGGTAATCATTTGTTTTAGGAAATTATCCTGCACCACAACTAGGAATTTCTTCACTTCATGATCTCCTATTAAAGTTTCCCAGTCAATGTTTCTATAGTTAAAATCTCCCATGATTACGTTTTTGTACTGGGACGCTCTGTGAATTTCATGAATTAGGGAATCAGTCTGCTCAATGCTAAGGTTAGGAGGTCTATACAAGACGCCAATAATAACTTTCTTATTCTTGCCTATAATCTCTACCCAAATAGATTCCGTACAGTCCTCTTCCTTAATCGAATTGTTGATAATACAGTTTAATGTATTTTTAACGAAAAGTACTACACCTCCCCCATTTCTGCTGACCCTATCCTTATGAAAAAACTTATATCCTTCTATTTTGATTTCCGGAAGGAAATGTTTATCAGCCATGTTGATCCAGGATTCAGTAATGGCTATAATATCGAAATTTTCTACGCATGCTTTACCTCGCAGCAAATCAATTTTGTTAATTATGCTCCTACTATTTGTATAGTAAACTTTAAGATTATCTTCCCTCCACCTGCTTTGGTGATTTTTTGTACAGTCCTCTAATTAATGTAGTTAGGGTTGCAGTCATTGACATTTGCATTGTTGATATCATTGACAAAAACAGTTGTCCTTTATAGGGGAAGCAGTCAATTGTTCTGGTGCTACTATTGTAGACTTTTCTTTAATTTGAGAGGAAGGAGGCTCTTCCCTCTATGCAAAGGGAAGTATTGTGGAGTATGGACAAAATACAACAAAATGTCTTTGGTTTAGGAAAGGCTGTTGCTCCCTCCCTGTTGTTATTGTTTGGTCATTATTTTGATATATATATAGATAATAATTATTTTTGTTATTGTACATACTATATTTGAGTGATTTTGCTGAGGGTAGCTTCCCTGTCAGGGTAGGTTTAGGGAGAAATGTTTTAGGCATCTTGGCAAGTCTCCTCCCTAGACTGGCTGGCCTAGCAGTCCCATGGCTGAAACAGGATTTTCCCACAAATCCCTTATAGAGTATATATTGTGTTATTGCCATACATGATTATGTACAATAGGGTGAAGTGTTACATCTTGGACGGTTATCTGAGATGCAATCATCCAGCCTTTTCTGGTAACTTAGAAAGGCCAATTGGATGGTGGCCACACCGCAGCCTGGCCAGTGGACTGTCTTTTCAGGGGAGAGAAGATTCTGAGGGATGTCAGGGGTCTGGCATGCAGTAATGAGTTGTCTTTCAGTTTTTTGATGGAGCGGGGATCAATATGATTATGGACATGCTTCTGAAAGTAGGTATCTATTGATTATGGAGGAAGTGAAGAGTATTTGTGTGTGATATAGGTACTTGGGTGTTGTTTTGATGTTTCTTGGGATGTATAGGTGTTCTGCTATATATTGTAGTGTGTGGATTGTTTGTGGAGGTTGTTGTTGTTGTTGTTCCCTAGACTGTCTGTCCGAGCAGTCCCATCTCCCCAAGGAAGGCCACAGCCGAAACTGGGTTTTCCCACAAATCCTTTATAGAGTGTATGTTGTGTTGTTTGCGTGCATGATTGTGTATAATGCAGTCTTCCATTATGTGTTGTATGGTATGGGGTGAAGTGTTACATCCTGGGCAGCTGTTCACAACACGGTCGTCCAGCCTCTTCTGGTAGCTTAGAAGCGCTGGGTGGTGACCGCATCGCAGTCTGGCCAAGTGGACTCTGTCCTTTCGTGGGAGAGAGGATTCAGAAGGGTGGATATCAGGGGGTCTGGCATGCAGCAGTGTGTTGTCTTTCAGTGTGTTAATGGAGCGGTGAGTGATATGATTATGAATATGTTTCCGGAGGCTGGTATTTGGTGGTTGTGGAGGAAGAGAAGAGAGTATCTGTGAGTAATAAAGGTCTTTGGGTGTAGTTTTAATGTTTCTTGGTGTGTGTGGGTGTTCTGCTATGTAGTGTAGCGGGTGTGATGTGTTTGTGGTGGCTGCAGCAAGTGTTTGTGTGCCTCTCATGTCGAGGTGGTCCTTGACTTTGAGGACTTTTGTTTCATGGTGTAAATGGTCTGTAGGTGTTGTATTTGTGCAGCCTGTAATTGTTTTTAGGGCTTTCGTGGGACCACCCCCCAACCCCAAGAGTTGGGGGCCAATCAGCAGCAACCACCCCTGGCCATCAGCTCTACGCAGATGTTTGTGGAGGTTGTAGCAAGTGTTTGAGTGCCTCTTATGTCAAGATGATTCTTGACTTTGAGGACTTTGTTTCATAGTGTTGATGGTCTGTAGGCTTTATATTTGTGTAGCCTTGTCTTTAAGGCTTAGTTCTGTATAGTCTATAGGGTGTTGTGTGTGTCTTAATGAAATTAGGGGCCCATGTGGGGCTCACATAATTCATCACTAATATATACTGTTTGTATACTGTAGCAATAGTATGTTGTCGGAATGTTGTACTTGGATGGGTTGCTCACTTGTGTAGGCTGCCATTGAACTTTTACTTCTTAGTCCCATCAAAAGGTAACCACCGGCCTTTCGTGATCTATTGCTTTTTGGTGCTCAACAGTCCTGCATCCAATCCACCCTCTACTTGAAGAATTTAAGTTCACTGTAAGCTTTTTTCCAATAAATGACAGTGTATCTTGCATCATCGGAAGAAATATATTACCTTGTCTCACCTCCATTTATGTCACAGTAATACAATTTTGTTTGGATGACATTTGGGCCATTCTCACTTGTGACTAGATATCTGACATCATTTGTGACATGAAGTCCAGGGGGTGTTGTGTCACTATGACCAAAAGCCTTGATACCAGTGATGCTTTGATCCATCTGGGCATAGGAGTCAAGTCACCCATGCCTCCAGTCGGCTTCACCCACTCTAAAGAAGTTCTTTCTTGAAATTTTTTTTGATTGATTCTATGCCTTCCCCCATACTGTTGTTCTGCATCATTGGCTGCATGTTATTGGGAGGTAAAATCTGCTCAGTAGAATGCAGCCAATACTTTAGGGTCTATACGAGGTGCCCCTATGGACCAGAACCACACATAATTTTGTGTTTTAGAGGAAATACCAACTCAGAGAAATGATGCTACTTTATAATACTGTACCTGTCCCTCTGTTATGCTGTCCCCCACCCCCACTTCTCTGAATATCCATTTCCAATTTTGCCAAACCGTGGTAGGTAAGAAAGAATACTGCCACCAAGTGTTCCCATTTAGCCATAAAAGGTTACTAAAATGGGACAGAGGATAGTACTATGCATCCTACTCTTTGTAGCATTAAAGGGTACATTCCTAAAAAAAAAAAAAAAAAAGTTAAGGCATACAAAGGTCTGGGAGGAATTTTCCATTCAAAACCCTGAGGTTAGAGTCTTTATATATATGTGGGTGTGGTACAGATGTTTTCCCTAAAAAAGCGTAGACTCAGATGTACTTGATACAGGTCTTTCAAATTCTAAAGGGAATTGACATCAAAAGTGACAAAATTTTCACATTGAATGAGAATCAGACAAGAAACAATGGTCTCAAATTGTCTGGAAATAGATTAAATTTGGAAGTGGGTAGAAACAACTTCGCCAACCATGTAGTTAATGAACGGAATAAACTTTCTGTACAGGTAGTGCAATGTAGTTCAGTTTGAAGCTTTAAAAATCATTTAGATAAACACCTAAGCAAGATTCTGTAATGATTATAATTTATTTTATATTATTTTTTTGTTCTGTTATCATTTGTCTGATTCTCATTTATAATTAGGTGTGTCAATTTATTATTTACTATTTACCTGTTTGTTTATTATTTAACTATACCTATGTACATATTTATGTATTTTATTTGTTATTTACATTATTATATATTTTTTTTTCCGCATCCAACCTAGATATGGACCAAAAGGTCTCCTCTTGGCATGCTCCGCCTTTGTAATCCTTTTGTAAAGTAAGTGAGGAGATAAGCAGTATGTTTGTGAAAAGATGAATGTGTTGGCACTGAGTGAAACTAAGTTGAATGGGAGGGGTGACTGAGTTTGGGAATGGAGTGGCAAGGGTGCCAGGAGTGAAGAGAGGACAAGGGAGAGTGGCTATACTAGTGAGTGAAGAGATAGGTAAGCGTGTGGTGGAATGGAAGGTTTCTTCAAGGCTAATGTGGATGAAGGTGAAACTGGAGAGATGTGGGTCTTTGTATGTGCATATGGGCCTGATAGTGAGGCTTTTAAGAGAAATGTAGTGCTATTGGAAAACCTCAATGCAATGGTAGATGAACCAATAGACAGAGTGGTTGGTAAGTGTGGAGTGCCAGGAAAAATTTGATGTGCTTAGAGTTATGATAGCTAACACAGTGTTTAGGAAGTCAAGCATAAACACACATGGGAAAGGGTGGTGGATGGAAGGGTGGTAGATAGGGCTTCAATGGACTTTGTTGCGGTACCCAGGAGAAGAGTAGGAGTTTTTGAATGCACATGTTCCAAGGGGAGAGAGTGGGGGAATATATATATATTTTTGGTGGAAGGTAAGTTGAGAGTGGAGGATAGGTGGAGAAAGAGGAAAAGGACAGAAGGTAGGGAGGTGTTTAGAGTAAACTGCTTAAATGAGAAGGAAAAGGAGTACAGGAAACTGAGAGATGAATGGGAGTGAAGGATTGAGTAGAACTAGGAGTGGAGGAATGGGGATGTTTCAAGAGAGAGTCACAAGGCATGAAAAGATGGTGTGTGGAACAACAAGGATGGGATGAAATAGAAGAAAGGTTAGCGAGTGGTAGGATGATGAAGCAAAGAAGGTTGTAGAAGAGAAAAAACTAGCATTCACGTATTGGTTGCAGAATAGGATGAAAGAAATATAGATACAAAGAAGAGAAGTAAAACAAAATACAGGATGGCTAAAAGGAGAGATGTAAAATGAGGGAAGAGATTGATAATTTTTTGAAAGTATTAAAAAGATGTTTTGGAAGGAAAATAAGAGAGGAAGGGGAAGTGAATAAAGTAGAGAAGGTAAAAGGTGCAGATGGTGAGATGATAATGGAAGAGGTAGCAGTAAGAGGAAGATGGGGAGAGTATTTTAGGGAGTTGCTAAATATGGAAGAGGGAGGGAGGGAAAGGTGGTTACAGTGGGAAGCACTAAAAAAAATGAGTGATGGATGAGGAAAATGGAAAAAAGGGGGGGGGGTGAAAGCAGTTATTAAAATGATGATAGCAGGCAAGGTACTTGGGTTAGATGGGTGTCATGCAAAGTGTCTACAGAAGGGAAGCACAGTGATGATGGACTGGCTGGTGAGGTTGTTTAATGTTTGTCAAAAAGAGGGTAGAGTGCCAGACTTTTGCTTTACAAGGGAAAAAGAGACAAATGCGAGTGCAGTAGTTTCAAAGGATCAGTTTGTAGTGTGTATTTGGGAAGGCTTATGGGAGGGTTCTGAGAGGATTGGGAGATGAACTGAGGAAGTAATTGATGAGGAACAGTGTGGGTTTGGGAAATGTACGGGTTGCATGGATCAGACTTTTGTGATAAGACAGATATGTGAGAAAGCTTTAGCCTTGGGCCTTTATGGATTTGGAAAAGGTTTATGACAGGGTATACAGGAAGGCACTGTGGGAGGTTTTGCAGATATATGGGATAGGAGGAAAGCTGTTATGGGCAGTCAAGTCTTTACAAGAGTAGTAGAGCTTGTGTTAGAATTAGAAATGGAAAGTGGGTGGATTGAGGTAGAGATGGGACTTCATCAGAGGTGTGTCATGTCTCTATAGCAGTTCGATATGTACATGGATTGGGTGTGGGAGGTAAATGCAAGGGAAATGGGCAGGGGATTGGGGATAGTTACAGAAAATGGAGAAAAATGGAAGATAAGCCAGTTCTTGCTTGCTGTTGACACTACATTTATAGCAGGATCAGAGGTGGGATTAAAGTAGTGGAGTTCGGGAAGGTGTGTGAAAGAAAAAAGTTGATGTTAAATGTGGGCAAAGGTCAGGTAATGAGATGTACAAGGGGAGAGGATGGCAGCAAGTTGGAAGTGAGTAATAAGGGATGCTGGAAGTGAATAGCCTTAGATACTTCGGGGGTGCATGTGGTGGGAAAGGGAAGAGTGGAGGTGGAGGTAGAATGTAGATTGAAAGAAACAAGTAATTGCCTTGGAGGATTAAAAAGTGTAATGAGAAATAGACATTTGGGAATGGATGCTAAGAGATAGGTTGAAAGGGTGATTGTGCCAAGGGCACTGTATGGGGTAGAAACGTGGAACATAAAAGAGGAAGAGATTATATGCGAGATGAAATGGCTGAGAAGTGTGGTGGGGAAAACTAGGCTGGATAGAGTGAGAAACAAAGTGAGGAGAGCAGGGGTGGAAAAGGTGTTGGGAGATAGGGTTGATGAAAGAGTATTGGGATGGTTTGGACACATGAAAAGAATGAGTGAAGGAGTATTAGTAAGTGTGGAAGGCTGATGTGGATGGAGTGAACAGGAGAGGGCAACCGAGGATGAGATAGATGGATGTGGTAAAATGGGTGTTGAGAAAGAAGGGGATGTCTGTTGAGGAAAGAAGACAGACAATAGTGGTGAGTGGAGAATAGTTGCATATAGATAATGCTGCAATGCATGGGAGTGGGTGGGGGATGGGGGGGTTAAGGAGTTATTTGTGAATGATATTGTGACAGCCTAAAAGGATTTTTCCCATTCTTCTTTTTCTGCACAGGGGAAAGGAGAGATGGGGGTCGCTGATTAAATGAAGTGCCCTTGCTGTATTACTTCTGGCCCAGGGCAATGGGTGAGATGCAGGGATGACCCGGCATAAAATCCACTACCACCCATTCCATCCCCACATACTCACTCCCCCTCTTAAAAAAGCACTTGGTACAAGTATGTAAAATCTTTGTCATCCAGTGTTGTTTGAATAATTCCGACCCCCCAAGCTTAGGATCATTCTAGACCCATTACTAGAAGCAGGATTCTCTTCCTCATCACAGATCAGTCTCGTTCTCTTCAGCCGAGTCCAGCAACATACTCCAGAAAAAGGATTGTGGTACTCCCCAAGGCAGTCGTAGCTCCTCTTGGGGATTGGTGCCACCTGCGTAGAGCCGGTGGCCAGGGCTGAGTGCTGCCGTTTGGCCCCCAACTCTTGGGGTTGGGGGGGTCCCCACGACATAGACGCTGCGGCTCCAGGACCAGAAGAGGCTGGATGACCGCATTGTGAACAGCTGCCCAGGATGTAACACTTCACCCCATACCATACAACACATAATGGAAGACTGCATTATACACAATCATGCATGCAAACAACACAACATACACTCTATAAAGGATTTGTGGGAAAACCCAGTTTTGGCTGTGGCATTCCTTGGGGAGACGGGACTGCTCGGACAGACAGTCTAGGGAACGACAACAACAACAATAACATACTCCAGAAGATATCTTCATCCTTCTGAGCGACAACCAACAAGAAGTCAGTCTCACTCATGGCCAGGATGTTATCCTATACTTTTCCAACATGTGTACTCTCTTCTTACAGGTTTCATTACAATCAATTAAAAGTAATTATTAACCATAAATAATTACTAATTTATTTTATCTAGAAATTACAATTTCAAGTTTGTTCTTTAACCCTTCTGAAAACTACTACACAGTATCACAGTACAATAAAATAATCTACTTTAAAAAGTCTCTGAATTATTTTTCAGTATACAATTAAATCAGTTCATAAAGCAATACATCTATAGTATGGCTTAAGATAAAACTAATTTGTAATTGAGTACCCTAATCCAATCCTCCAAACTTAAAAACTTCACTTGTGTTTTCTCAAAAACCACTGTACAAAAATAAAATCATTTCATGAGAATAAATTCTAATACATGTATCATTGTGAAACATGGATTATACAGAGGGTAACTTTGGAATTCACACCTCTGTAACTGGCCATAACAATAATTACATCACACCAACTGCTGCTATGAACATATGGCCCATTTGACTGGTCTCCACTTGCCAAAAAAATTCACCTTCTTTCTCTGATAATAGATTCTAACTTTGTAATGACAGAACTAAGTTCTTGAGTCTTATCTATCTTCAGAAAGAGGCCTGCACGAACTTTGTGCTGTGTGCACCAGCCTGGCACCTCTTTGATCAGCATGTGCAGGTGTTTATCAACCTCACCTGGAAATAAACAAGAAAATAAACAAGTCAATAAATATTATATTTACATGTATAAAAGATGTTCTGGAAGGAAATTGAGAGAGAAAGGGGAGGTGAATCAAGAAGAGAAGAAAAGGTAAAATGTGCAGATGGAGAGATGATAATGGAAAAGACAACGATAAGAAGATGGGCAGAGAAGGAAAGGTGGTTGCAGTGGCAGGTGCTAAGATAGAGATGGATGAGGAAAATGGGGGAGAAACAAGAAAAGATGAAATGAAAGTTATTAAAATGATGAAACCAGGCAAGGCACCTGGGTTAGTGGGTGTCATGTGGGATGTCCAAAAAAGGGAGGCACACTATTGTTGGACTGGCTGGTGAGGTTGTTTAACATTTGTCAAAAAGAGGGTAGAGTGCTGGAAGACTAGAGGATAGCCTCTATAGTTCTGTTTTACAAGGGAAGAGGTGGCAAATATGTGTGTGGTAGTTTCAAGGGATCAGTTTGGTGAGTGTAGTTGGTAAGACTTGGAAAGGATCAGGAGAGGAATATAGAAAGTAATTGGCTTCAATTCTAGCCTGGACTTGCTGTCCACAAAGGTGACAAAATCAGTTTATTTATTTTGCAAGCCAATAAATAGACAGTGACAGATGGTGGGGGTAAGTGGTGATGGAGGGGGAGGGGGTGATAACTTTGCTCCGGGTGAGGTTTCTAAAAGATGAGTGAGAAAGCTTTAGCAAAGGGTAAGAATGGCTTTTGGACCTTTATGGACTTGGATAAGGCTTATGACAAGATAGACAGGAAGGCATTGTGAGAGATTTTGCAGATATAAGGGATAGGAGGAAAGATGTTAAGAGCAGTCAAGAGTTTTTATGAGAGTAGTTGAGCCTGAAGTAGTACAGCTGTGTCTTGCTACATTGCTTCTGACCCAGGGCAGCGGGCAAGATGCAGCGATGACCCATCATCCAGGAGGAGCCAAGGAAAGAGGGAGGGGTGCTGAATGGGAGTGGATTTATGCCTTTGACTCTGGCTACCTCCCTTGTAAGGGGGAAAAAGCCCTTGGTGTGTGTGTGTGTATTATATATATAGTAGAGCCCATGTTAAAAATGGAAAGAGTGGGACTTCGCCAGAAATGTGTCATGTCACCATGGCTGTTCAATGTGTAAATGGATAGGGTGGTGAGAGTTAAATGCACGGGTAATGGGCAGGGGATTGGAGGTGGTTAAAGAAAATGGAGAAAAATTGGAGATAAGCTAGTTCTTGCTTGATGATGACAATGTGCTTGTAGCTGGACCCGAGGGTAAAGTTAGTAACAGAGTTTAGGAAGGTGTGCAAGAGAAGGAATTTGAAGGTAAATGTAGGTACAAGTAAGGTGATGAGATGTTCAACAGGAGAGGATGGCGGCAAATTGGAAGCGAGTATTAAGTGAGATAAACGGGTGGAAGTGAATATCTTTAGATATTTGGGGGCGGGTGTGGTGGGAAAGGGATGAGTGGAAATGGATGTAGAATGCAGATTGAGATAAGCACGCTAATGCCTTGCGTGATTAAAAAGTGTAATGACATTTGGGATGCTAAGAGGAGGTTGTATGAATGGGTGATTGTATTGGCAGCACTATAATGGGTAGAAACATGGTGGAACATAAGAGAGGAAGAGTTTAGTTGAAATGTCTGAGAAGTACGGTAGGGGTTACTAAGCTGGACAGTGAGAAATGAGAAGGTGAGGAGGAGAGCTGGGGTGGAAAAGGATTTGGGAGATAGAGTTAATGAAAGAATAGGACGGACAGACATCACACACACACACACACACACACACAAAAAAAAAAGTGAAGAAAAATTAATAAAAGAAGTGTGGAAAGCAGAGATGGAGATGGGTGGAGTGAACAGCAGGGGGCAGCCAAGGATGAAATGGATGGATGGGGGTAAAAGGGGTATTGAGAAAGTGGGGGATGTCTGTCGTAGAGGGAAGAGGGGAAGACAGAAGATTGGGGTGAGTGGAGAATGGTTGTATATGGATAATGTTCTGATGCATGGAAGGGGTTGCGGAGTTGTTATGTGTGAATGATTTTGATGCAGCCTGATGGGATTTCTCCTCGTCTTCTCTTTTTCTGCATGAGGGGACAGTGAAGGAGTGTTGTCAATTTAATGAAACAACCTTGCTGTGGATGTGTTGTGTCTTGCAACACTGCCTCTGACCCAGGGCAGTGGGCAAGATGCAGGGATGACCAGTCATCCAGGAGGAGCCAAAATAAGAGGGAGGGAGTAATGGGGGTGGGTGGGAGTGAAGTATGTGGGGATGGAATGGGTGGGAGCTGCTTTAATGACTGTTTTTTTGCTACCTCCCTTGTAAGGGGAATAAAGCCTTTGGTATATGTATGTTCTCTCTTTCTGCACTAGGGAATGGAGAGGGGAGGGGTTGCTGATTAAATGAAGTGGCTTCATGAGGAGCCAAGATGAGAGGGAGGAAAGAGTAGTGGATAGGAGAGGAATGGGTGTGGATGAAATGGGTGGGAGTGGGTATATGCCTTTTGACTTCGGCCATCTCCCTTGTAAGGGGGAAAGAGCCCTTGGTATATGGATGGATGGAATATAAACGGATTCTTTCTCTTTCTTTGTATATGGATGGATACCAAGTAACATTATTGACAATGCAATAACAAAACAGTACTGCCCAATACTTACTCGGAGCTAGCATGGAGGAAGAGCTAGAGCTGATTTTGGCAGCAACCATTTCCCAAGGCAGGGCAGCTTTCTTCTCAGTCACAAAAATGTTACGTATTATACGAGCAATCTCGGGGAGTCTTGAGAGTATTTCTATTTCCCGTGTTTCTGTGTTACTGCGAGTCATCTCTCTGGTGGCCTTTGCTGCCTCACGGGCACGAATCTGCACGAACAAAAATATATCATGATCGACTACATCTTTTCATTATCATATATATTAATGGTTAATTCACCATTATAAGTGGTTGGTTCAAAGCATGGCTTCCCACTTAGTAGAATTATATGACAAACATCGAACTATAGTAATGGTAATATTTCCCCAAACCACAACCATCACAGGAGCACGTGAAGTAGTATTGTAAGGAACATTAGAATTTTTTATGACACCATTTCCTGGAGAGGAGACGGAGAGAGAGGAAGAAAAACAGCTAGACAAGGGGAGGAATATTTCTGCTTTAACATCACATCATCCAATGGTTGTATATGGATGATGTTGTGATGCATGAGGTGGAATGGGTGGGGGGGATGGGGGTGAGTTATTATGTGTGAGAAAAATTTGACACAGCCCAAGGGATTTCTCCCTGTCTTCTCTTTTTCTGCAAGAGGAGACGGAGAGAGGGGGTCGCCGATTTAATGAAGCAGCCTTGCCGTGGATGTGCTGTGTCTTGCGACACTGCCTCTGAATTAGGGCAGTGGACAAGATGCAAAGATGACCCATCATCCAGGAGGTGCTAAAATAAGAAGGAGGGTAGAGGGTGGAGGGGAGTGGAGTGTATTAGGGATGGAATGGGTGGGAATGGTTTATATGCCTTTGATTTTTAGCTACCTTCCTTGTTGGGGGGAAAAAGCCTTTGGTATATGCATGTATGTATGTAACTATGGAACCTTGAATTACATCACTTATCCACCAAGTGTGCTGTGTCTTGCGACACTGCTTCTGACCCACGGCAGTGGGCGAGATGCAGGGATGACTTGTCATCCAGGATGTGCCAAGACAAGAGGGAGGAGGGGGGTGAATGGGAGTGGATTATGTGCGAGTGGATTTTATGCCTTTGTTTTTTGACTATCTTCCTTGTTACAGGGAAAGAACATTTGGTATATGTGTGTATGTACTATTAGTTCATAAACACCCAATCTCTAGATAAGGCCCAAAAGGCACCCTCTGAAATTATCCCATGAGCAGCACAGCTGTGTCAACTTTTGTCAACAGTCTTCAATGGGATACCTATAACAAACTCTTAACTACTAACAGACACAAATATCTCACCTTCTCCAGTAAAGACAGGGAAACTCCCTTAAGGGCTGTGTTCAAGTTAGGGGGTGCTGTCACTGCAACTTCCTCTTCTTGTGTTTTTGGCATACTTTTTTCTGCTGCTTCCTTAACAGCTCTCTCCAACTTTGGGTTAGCAGAAATCATATCTTTGGCTTTGTCTGAAACCAAAGTATTCACGATAATTTCCTCATCTCTTTCTGTGCTGTATATGTAACTTTGTCTTCCCAATGGACATCATCATTACAACCGTTGCTCAAAGTATTCAAACCTACTGCTCTGATGCCAAGAGGCCTCAGTGTCAGGGCAACTGACAATGGAACCTCTTGGCACCAGAGCAGTAGGTTCCTCTGCGCGACGGTCATAAAAATTATCTGATTGACATTGCTGTACACTAGCGATTTTCTCGTATCTTGGACTAAACTTACAACTCAAGGAACTGGAGGTACTTCACAAAAAATCAAACTATATTTGAACTCTGAACACCTGTCAACTGGCCTTACCAATACGTAAAGCACTCCAAAACTACAATTATCTTCATACTCTCATACATGCACATTCCAAAACAGCATTTCTCATCTATAAGGAAAGATGGGTGGTTCAGCCAAAGTATAAACCCATCCTTTACCCATCCCACATCTATATGCTGTCCCTTTCCTCTTAATCTTTTGTGGACAAAGGGTCAGACCTGTCCCCATCCACTGCTCCAATCTGGAGCAATGCATTAAGACATTTACTCTACATATAGATAGCTGGAAAGCATTTATCTCATTTAAACACACCTGATGTTTATACCTGACTTTATATTTAGTTCATCTCAAGATCTTACCAAGGACAAGTCTTGCTGTGTTGAATTTTTCTATGTTAGGAGGCTGTGGCAAGTCTGATACCTCAACATCTGGCACATCCTCCAGAGGGAAATCTGGGTGCCAACGTCTGATATTGTCTAGGCTGTCAATGATGGGTGGATCAAGGCTCTCCAGGAATTCCTTGTGATGTTGCTTCAAAATTTCAATGAGGGCATTATGGAATATGTTGCGTCTTTCAACAATTACAACTGAATCCATCTTGCGATACTGGAAATAAAATTCAAGGTACAGTATACTAAAATATGTACAAATTTCAGCTACAAAAGTATCAACAAGTGTTCCATCAACTTTCAATGACAAAAAAAACTCCAGCCCCTCCACTAGTCAACAACTGTCTGATGAAAAAATAAGAGGAAGAAATAATTTACCTCAAATTTTGGCAAGGAACCCAGGAACCCATCATCCAACTTTTCCATGAGGTTACAGCCAGCAGGACTCTTCTTGTATTTCATATTGACAGCTACTGTAAGTTGGTGGTCTTCCCCTTCTTGACGTGACCCTGTAACAATAATGACGGGTTACAACCAGTTCTACATTTTTATGAACAAAAGTTGAGCAAGTTATAAGAGGAAAGGTATCATGGGGAAGGACAGGACAAGTTGTAGGGAGGAAGAATATCAGTTATTCATCACTAGTACCTTGCACCTCTATTCTTGGGGATAATATAATGTCAGAGGTTGTATTTTACAGGTGGTAATGGAGAGATATGAAGAGGACAGCAGACAGAACGGAAAGCAGAAACAATCAGTAATCTTCTACAGAGTGGAAATTAGTCTCCCATCATAAGAGAATGTTGCACAAGTGGTGCATTGGGTTGTCATTACAGTAGTGTCTGCATAAAGCTTATGCGGACACTGTTGTATATTGCAAGGGAAGTGGGGGGGTTTGTAGAAGGGAGATATGATGATGGGCAATTACTCCTGAGGTTAAAATTTTTGGTACTGAAGCATGGGCAGTTGAATTAAACTCAAAAGCCCAGGAACATATGACATGGGATTTGTTATCAAGACAATATAAATTTTCAACCAAAGAAACTCATCACTTTACCATGTCCACCAAGGTTCTTCTTCCGTTCTTGCTTGAAAATATATGCCATGGGAAATACTGACTTGATCTGACCCAAATACTTTTCAGAGAAGGCCCTGGAAAAAAAATGACATTAATGTTAACCTCAACATAAAACACCAAATTAATATGACACATCTACATAGCAAAAGGCTTCTTCCCCAGCCAAGGTATGCATCCACCTCATTTGTTTTCTCTTTCACATAATTTATAATTTGCTATAGGGGCAGCTACAGGTACCTATATGAGGCACTCCTGTGAGATGGACAGGAAAATAGTCTCCCTATCACCCATCTGCAAGCCCTATCAAAATCATCACAGCGATTTGGAGGTTTAACCCTGTGGGACAGACACTTGGCACTTGGAGAGACCGGAAGATATCTACCAACTTTTGACTATTTTCACAAAAAGTAGGCTGAAAAATGGCAACTGTTCCCCTATTCTTACTACAAGATGGTGACAGAAACAGGCCTACAGTAATAAAGCACAGACATCAGCCCAAACTTTCTTCCCGGAGATCTATGGAAGAATCCTAGGACCCTTACCAGTTGATGTGGGTATGTTGGTTCCCAATCAGTTAAACTGACACAAGAGCATGTACAGCAAAGTGCATTCCTGAAACCTACCTTTTCATCATTTCCTGTACAGCAGGCTTTAGTTTGCTATAGGTAATCACTTCATGGCGGTTATGCATAAGGGAGGCCACTGTATCCACAGCACGGAAAACTTCATTGATAAATTTGTATTTGTATGGCAGAAGTAGTGTGCCTGATGGTTTTTCTATTAAATGATGATACTTCTTGAAAGATGGTGTTTTGTTTGGAGTTTTTCTTGGTGTCTTTATTGGACTTTTGATTGGGCTGCAAATATATACAATTCATTCATGTATTCCAATGAAAAAAATTAACCATCCTTTACAGAAGCAGTGACAATATCTAAACACTATCAATGCATAAATAAATAAACATAAAAATAATAAATCAATTAATGACTATGGGTAATAATGTATGCATTAAATTTTGCCACTAAAACTTGTGCTTAATTTTACCTAATGGGAACATCAACATCCAATGATGAAAACTTCTTTAGTTGTGGATGAACAGTTCCTTTCTTTGGTGATGCATTCAAAGCTGATGTTTCTCTAGTGTTCTCAATGAAATTGCTTCTGAACTGCTGAAGTCGTTCCCCACACTGATTTACCTTGAGCAACTTGGCTCGTAACTCATCCAGCCGTCCACATCGTCCAAGCCGTTCCTTAATCTCAGCTGGAGTCAGCTGCTTCTGTTAATCGATATTTTTGGTTTTATTCAATCTTATCAACACGTAAAGAAACCTATTTCAAACAACTTTTCACAAATACAGGATGCCTACCTTTCCATCCTAAACTATGAACAGACCTTAAAATAAATGTAAATAATAAGTATCGTATGTGAATAATTTTACTATAACATACACACATCGACAATTAGGCAGCATTTACTTACTTTTCCTTCATTCTGAGATTTTTCCGTTCCAGAGTTCTGAGGAAAATCTGGCTCCATAATGAGCTTCTTCTTAGCCGATCTTTCACCACTGGTCATGATTTGGTCTCCCGATTCCCCTGGTGTTTTCTCCTGTTCATGAAGACCTCCATCAAGTTTGCTCTTCTTCCTCGGGGTCATCTCCTCAAACCTTTTCCTTTTTGGTGTTCCTGCCTGTATCTGGTGTTCAACTGGTGCAGGCTCACTCTCAACATCTTTTGTGTTCTCTGATGATTCATCATTTCTCTGTATATAATTATTATCTTCATGAGAAAAGCTAAGTCCCTATTTTTTAATAGTACTAAAATTAGGCATAACAGTTTTGTAAGATGAAGAAATTTACTCACTTGAAAGAGCCCTTAACATCAGTTCCTATAAGCTAAGTTACCTAGATTACTACTACAAAGAAGTGAAACATTACATTCTACTTGAAATATCCACATAATTCTAATTAACCACTGGATTAAAAAAAAAGGTTGACTACGATTACCATCCTCAACCCATGGTTTACCAGTCCCCTTTTTAGAAGTTGCCAGTGTTAGCCTCTTTCACCATACAGGGACTACATGGGTGCCATTCTTTAACCCCCAACCCCAGGCCCATAAAATGAAGACAATCTAATGCCAGGTATCATGAACCACACAATACAACTATATGAGGCTAGGTTTGAGGGGGGGGGGGAATGAAGAGAGTGGAAACAAGACCCAAAGAGCATAGCTCCTTTCCTGTATACTACAATTAGGTAATCACACACACACACACACACACACAATCATTGGAAATCAAGGACATAGATCAAGTTCGAACTGTACATGAATTTTTAAGACTACCTATGACATAACTGATGAGTAAGAGATGAGACCCAACCAGCACTGCTCCTTTCCTGTATACTACAATTAAGTAAACACACACACACACAATAATTGGAAATCAAGGATATAGATTAAGTTGGAACTGTACATAATATGAAGCTATGTATGATAAAATTGAAGAGTAAGAGATAGGACCCAACCAGCAATATTCCTTTCCTTTATACTACAATTTGGTAAATACAAAGGGGAACTGAAAGGGAGTTGAAGGGAGGTTGCAGATAGGAAGGACCAAAAAAATGGAGTTCATGAACTGCTTTGAAAAACAACACTTTCAGATAGTGCACATTATTGGACATTTCATGGATATTCATCCAGCTTTAAATTAAACAAAAAACCCAATACTTCAACAAGTGCATCTGAACATGGACCTAGAGGAGAGATCCCTCAAAAGAGGGTACATAAGAATAGCAAATCAGACTTGTTTTGGCAAACCGGAGTGGGGATTAGCAAGTCAGAAATATTTTGCCATGAAAAGGAACATCTACTTCTGTTATACTGCACTTTTAAATTATACATTGTCAAAATTAATCAATAGAGGTGTTGTTTGATTCTTTCTGTGCAGGACACTTCAGAATGAAAATAGAAAACATTGATGAAAATTGGTCCCATTTCGACAAACTGAAAAAGCCTTAGGCGAATCAGGACATTTTGTGGAGTAAGACATGAAACAGGATAGCTTTTTGCCCAAAAATGAGCAAAATCCTATTAAATTATTGACATTATATCATTTAAAAGCACAGCAAAACACAAGTAAATGCTCAATATCATGACACATTGTTCCCCCCCAGAAATGCTTGCACAAACATCAAACAATATTAAATAATTTTGACATTATATCACTTAAAAGCAGAGCAGAATAAAAGTTGATGCTCAATTTCATGATTTTTTTTTTTCATTCCGACATGTCTTGCACAAACATGATCAAACAACATTCCTATTAAAATAAATTATTTTCCATTTCATGATAAATCAGTTCCAATTCACTATTTCCCACTCCGATTCGCAATTCTTATGAACTGCTCCCAAGATACAAAAAAGTGACAGATGGGAATTATATGTGCTTTTTTTCTAGATCATTGAAATTTTATTGGGCACCCAAAAGTTAGGCTACCTCCCATGTAAGGGTGAAAAAGACTTTGGTGTATGTATGTTAAAAAGTGTAAGGGCCTGTACTGCAGTTAGGCCCAGGTATGTTAGGTAGTTTGATAATCTTGTCTTGGCCTCCAGTATGCGAGTTTTTCAATTTCTTTAATACTTCTTTCTACATGGATCATAAGAGAGGAGTTTGAATGTGTTTGAGATGAGGTGCCTGAAGTATAATAAAGTTACTAGGTTGATAGGGTGAGAAATTAGGAGGTGAGGAGAACGGGGGTGTAAAGGGTATTGGGAGATAGAGCTGATGAAAGAGTATTGTTATAATTTGGATACATGGAAAGAATGAATAAAGAAAGGTTAGTAAAAGAGGTGTGGAAGGCAGAGGTGGAAGGAGTGAACATGAGGGGGCGACCAAGGATGAGATGGATGGATGGAGTAAAAGGGGCATTGGGAAGGGGAATGTCTGTTGAGGAAGGACAGAAGATCAGGGTGAGTGGAGAATGGTTGTGTATGGATGATGCTGTGATGCATGAAAGGGAGTGGGTGGGGGATGGGGGGTGAGGGAATATGTGTGAATAATAAATTGATGCAACCTGAAGGGATTTCTCTGTCTTCTCTTTTTCTGCATGAGGGATTGGAGTGGGGTGTTGCCCATTAAATGAAGCAGCCTTGCTATGGATGTGCTGTGTCTTGCTGCACTGCTTCTGACCCAGGGCAGTGGACAAGATGCAGGGTTGACCAGTCATCCAGGAGTAGCCAAGATAACAGAGAGGGAAGTGGGTGAATGGGAGAGGCATATGTGGGGATGGAATGGGTGGGAGTGCATTTGATGCCTTTGTTTTTTGGCTATCGCCCTTGTAAAGGAGAAAAAGCCTTTGGTGTATGTACATCTTCATTAGAGAAAATATCTGTTTTAAGTTTGCACATTTCTTTGTTTATGTCCCTAATTCCTAAGGTTGAGAACCTGGAACTTCTGAGGAGTACTTTGTTGCAATCATAGTAAAAGACAACAAGAGCCATCACCAGCTGACAACAGGCTCAAAAATGCTGAAAACTTACTGGCTTGCTAATAAAATCAATTGTTTTCAATTCCCTGTGTTATATTTTATTCCTGTACAAAGACTTAGCACATTTAAATGAACAGATCATGCAATATGTTCAAGTTTAGTTTGCCAACAACACAATAGACTTGTCGGCTACTATCTTAGCTAATTTCAGTTTGGTTCAATCAGTCTGAAGAACTTGAGAGTGGTTAGGTTAGGTTTAAGTCTGTTGTCAGATGGTATTGGCTCTTGTAAGTTTACCTTGACCTCTTTGTTGTGATGTATCACTAGTGGCTACTAGGTGGAGACATTCAGCGACATTTTGGAGACATATCAGAGGCACTTCCACTACAATAAGTGATTATTTTGTAAGTGTTGATCCTCTACTAACAATCATGTATCATAAGTATTTATTCACAGATTATTATGTCCTAGTGTATCTAAATTTGGGCTGGAGATATTTGCCAACAGCAGCTAGTGTGAAGAAACTAAATATATTTATTGGATAATTGAATATCTATATCTTGTGATGATTCAAGCATGCTGTATTGTATATCACTTAAGTAATGTGTTGCAGTGGGAAAAGCTAAGAAAATGAGAGTGATGAGTGAGGAAAATGGAGGAGAAATAAGGAAGGATGAAGTGAAGGCAGTTGTTAAGATGATGAAAGCAGGTAAGGCACCTGGTCTGGATGGATGCCATGCAGAATGTCTAAAAAAAAAAAAAAAGGAGGTACAGTGATGGTGGACTGGATGGTGAGGTTATTTAATGTTTGCTGGAGAGAGGGTAGAGTGCCGGAGGACTGGAGGAGTGCCTGTATAGTTCCACTTTACAAGGGAAAAGGGGACAAGTGTGAATGTAGTAGTTTCAGAGGGATTAGCTTGTTAAGTGTAGTTGGGAAGGCTTATGGGAGGATCTTGATTGAGAGGATTAGGAGAGGAACAGAGGGAGTAATTGGTGAGGAACAGTGTGGATTTAGGACGGGTAGAGGTTGTGTAGATCAGATCTTTGTGGTAAGACAAATATGTGAGAAAGCTATAGGAAAGGGGAAGGATGTTTTTTGGGCTTTCATGGATCTGGAAAAGGCTTATGATAGGTTAGACAGAAAGGCACTGTGGGAGGTTATGCAGATATATGGGATAGGAGGAAAGCTTCTAGGAGCTGTCAAGAGTTTTTATGAGAGTAGTAGAGCTTGTGTCAGGATTAGGAATGGAGAGAGTGAGTGGTTCGAGGTAAAGGTGGGACTTCGTCAAGGATGCGTTATGTCGCCCTGGCTGTTCAACTTATACATGGATGGGGTAGTGTGAGAGGTAAATGCAAGGGTAGTGGGTCAGGGATTGGAGATGGTTAAAGAAAATGGAGAAAGTGGGAGGTGAGCCAGCTGTTGTTAGCTGACGACACTGCGCTTGTGGCAGGATCGGAGAAGGGACTGAGGAAGTTGGTGACAGAGTTTGGGAGAGTATGTGATAAAAGAAAGCTAAAGATAAATGTGGGTAAAAGTAAGGTGATGAGATGTACAAGGGGTGAAAGTGGCAGTAGTCTGGAAGTGGGCATTAAGGGAGAGCGACTGGAGGAAGTGGATAGTTTTAGATACTTGGGTGCAAATGTGGCAGGAAAAGGTGGAGTGAAAGCGGAGGTAGAATGTAGATTGAGAGAAGCAAGTAAATGCCTTGGTGGATTGAAGAGTGTAATAAGGAATAGACATTTGGGAATGGATGCTAAGAGGAGACTGTATGGAGTGATTGTGCCAACGGCACTGTATGGGGCAGAAACATGGAACATAAGAGAGGAAGAGAGAAGGAGTTTGAATGTGTTTGAGATGAGGTGTCTGAGAAGTATGATGGGGGTTACTAGGCTAGATAGAGTGAGAAATGAGGTGGTGAGGAGAAGAACGGGGGTGGAAAGGGAGTTGGGAGATAGGGTTGATGAAAGAGTATGAGGATGGTTTGGACACATGGAAAGAATGAGAGAAGAAAGACTAGTAAAAGACGTATGGAAGGCAGATGTGGAGGGAGTGAACATGAGGGGACGTCCTAGGATGAGGTGGATGGATGGGGTGAAGGGGGCATGTCTGTTGAGGAAGGACGAGAGAGGACAGAAGACGGGTGAATGGAGAATCGTTGTATACGGATGATGTTGTGATGCATGAGGTGGAATGGGCAGGGGGATGGAGGGGTGAGGTAGTATGTGTGAGCAAAATTTGACGAAGCCCGAAGGGATTTCTCCCCGTCTTCTCCTTTTATGCATGGGGGGACGGAGAGGGAGGGTCGCCGATTTAATGAAGAGGCCTTGCTGTGGATGTGCTGTGTCTTGCGACACTGGCTCTGACCCAGGGCAGTGGACAAGGTGCAGGGATGACCCGTCAAGATAAGAGGGAGGGTGGAAGGGTGTGGAGTGTATTCAGGGATGGAATGGGTGGGAATGATTTTATGCCTTTTCCTTTTTGGCTACTTCCCTTGTAAGGGGGAAAAAGCCTTGGTATATGTATGTATGTAATGTGATTTTGTACCAATTTTAAGGACAATAAATAATGTATAACAATAGCAGACACACATTCAGTCACAATTCTTGTAATCTATTTTTTCTCCCCAAAAAAATTGATTCAAATTGCATGGCATATATACAAATACTGAAATATTAACTCAGATTTGCTTGCTGCTATTGGCAAAAATCTGTGGCCAAAACCATATTTAGACTAATTAGAACATAATTTGGAAATAAATACTTTAAGTGCTACATATTTATTGGTAGAGCAAACAAAATAACCACTTATCACATGGTCTAACTTCAAGGGGAGCTGTACCTAACAGCATCATTGATCAGCTCCATTACAAGATCAGGCAGAGACGTGGAAGCAGCACGTCCCTAGGCTGGCCGTGATGGTTCCATCTAAAGCTACAAGCTAGACAAGTACGTCAGTGGAAGTGCCTTCAATTTGTCTCTGCGTAGTATCCACCTGTATAATTTCATAATTATTATGATTTTATTAGGGGGGATACCTTCTACTTCATATGTATAGGGATGGATATATTTTGACCATATATTTTTCTTTTCTTATAATGGTGATCCATATTTTCTTATTTTCAAATCAATGAATTTTGTGTCCCCAATTTATTCTCATGATTTTGTGATGTTCTTGCATGGGCCATGGCTGTACTTATCTATTGGTTCTTTTATTTCACAAAAAATATATATATATTTAAAAAATAAAAAATAAATCTGTACTTGTAAAGAAAGTGGACACGTCAAAGAACACACCCACTTTACACACATTCAAGCCTCCCATCATACCATCAATATCCGTCCCTCGTTCATTTGTACTAACGAGTGACGAGTACCTGAAAGTGTAACCTATCCTGTAAAATTTATCAAGTTACAAGCTGATCCAGTGGTTCTGGGTGGATTCCTGGATGCCATTTCGACACACAATATAGGGAGAAAGATGCATATGAACAGAAATTGGCAATTTATGATCAACATTATGAACATACCTGATTCGTACCAGCAGAGCGTACCCAGGCCTCTAAGACGTTACTCCCCTTAAATTTCGTTCCATTTGGCTTATCTACTAGACCACCAGGCTTTTCCTTTGTCCTTCGTTGTACTCCTTTCTTATTTCTACTTCCCTGTGGTTTTAGCACTAACACAGGTTTGTTGGTTGTAATCTGTACAGGAACTTGTTTTCCAGCTTCGACTTTTTGGTGGCGTTTTTCTTGCTTTATTTCAACGGGAATTATTTCTGCATCTGTCTTGTCTTGAATGGTGCTTATCTTCTCGGGAGCTCCTGTATGCACTGAAGTCTGTTTCCCTCCCTTATTGGGATATATTCCCCTTGCATTTTTGCGTGATTTATAAAAATCAGTGAGACACACTTTCGTAGACGCCATAACTCCTCACATGTAAACAGTTGAACACTAGAAGCTTGCCCGTAGTTCGCGCCAACTGTATACATGCACCTCTACTGTGCAGTTCAGAAATCCAGTATCACATAAGCCAAATTAATGTAGGGTCTTTAGCTACTATAGATTGTTATTCTAAGTCCACGAAATATATTCTAAAACATTTAGGATTATTCCCTATTTCAAAAACCAACATGTATACATAAGTGCATGTGAGACACATAAGTTAATCTATTTGCTATATTAGTATATGTTTGCCCCTTCTGTCGCTACTAATATTAGAATACATATTAAAAAGAATTCGAAGTCTGGTTATTAATACACGATGAATTCGTCTAGATTATTTTTTTTCGGCCTACAAAATAGTGGAAGCCATCGCAAAATTTACTTAGTGCTAACTCGCGCATGATGATGATGGAGATAGGTTGTAGTGGTGATAACGATAATGATGATGGAGTCCTTTTATTCACAAAATATATAGGGACTCTAGAACATCACTAGGAGGTAGGCTACTCTTAGCACACATGTGAAGGAAAACAAATAAGAACATTCTTTTCAGAATGTAAGAATTTTTCGACAAAAAAAATAGGGAAAGTAAAAGAAGTTAAACATAAATTTGGGGAAAGTTAAGTGAACATTAAAGAAATAAAATTACAATTTAATTAAAGTAATATCAAACAATATATACGATAAATAAAAAGAAAAGAAAATAGTGTTGGGAGGTCTGACGCAAGTATAGCGTTTCCAACTCTAACATTGGGTCGAATCAGAGTGTATTTAAACAGGTCCTGGTAATTTTGTTCGAGGTCTTACAATAACAAAAGATAAGTGGAGTGACGTAAAACACATATATTTTCATCATACTTAGACGTTGAATTGCAAGTGAAAACAATGGGGAAGGGATTCAATAATTATATGTGCAAGAAATTCTTCCATCCAGCATCCAGGGACAATCTTAAAAGGGTAAGTCGAGAATAGTATTATATTGAGACACTGGGTTATTTGTGCAGTATTAGATTCACAATATTTTTAGGAGGTTTACGCAAGAAATCTTATAGGATAATAGTTAGTGCTTGACACAAGTAAAATGTGTGGAGCAATTGTTTTATGCACTAACCATATTCATTATGAACATGTATTTCACTTATATGAACAATTTATTCGTTTAGCTCATAGTTGGGATGATGTAGGTATCACTGTCACTGTGACTATCCCTTAATTTAGGTAATTATGAAACTAGGGCTTAATCGACTCATCTGAGTAAGCCCTTACCCAACCAAATCCATATATTTGTTCGTGCAAGAACTTTTTGACCTCGGAAGTCGCGGCCCTGGTCGTTTCAGCCTCATGAAATTGTTGACCTCGGACGTTTCGGCCTAATTTATATACACCCTTTTAAACACCTGACGAATAAGTTATTTTGCATAATCTAATGATAATTATAATAACATAATATTGAAGGGATTTCTATTTTCATTTAATATAGGTAAAGATATTGTATCAAACCCCAAACAATCACTTCTAAGAAAAGATTTCTTGATTTTGCAAGAAGGGAATTTCAGTTAGCCAATGAATATATAATGTGTTTGGAAATTATTTGTATTTTCTATTCTATGCAGAAAAGGATAAATGTTTTTCCTGAGGTTATGTTAGCTAGGTCAACATGAAAATGAAATTCCTGATATTTGAGCTGAAGTAGTTCTCATGGGATGCAAAAAGTCGCTATGAGTATAATGCAATTTGAATTATCCATCTAGCTGTCCTAGTTCTCGAGATATTGCATTTTGAATGGAATTAAATCGGGCCTATTTTTTCCCAGAAAATCGGGCCGAAACGTGCGGTCTGACTAATCGCCGATCAAACGTAAACAATGACGGTTTTTACTGACAGGCACAATTTTATATAAAAATTTAATATATGGTTGCATTATTTGACCTATTTTCTATAAGATGTGTGATTTCCATGTAATTTGATAATAGAATTACGTTTCTATCCTTTGCAAAATTACCCACCACAGCTACGAATATCGTCAAATTACATTAAAATCACACATTTTAAAGAAAATAGTTTGAATAATTCAACTATATGCAAGCTATTACACTAATAGCACAATAGTAACAAACTTAATTAATAGTGTAGTTTGATCCATACCACCAGTGATCATAGCGGGCAGGACGAATCGTAGCTGTGGTCCGTAATATTACGGAGGATAAAAACGTAACTTCTCTTTGATCAAATTACATGAAAATCACACATTTTAAAGAAAATAGTTCAAATAATTCAACTATAAGTCTATTACACTAATAACATAATAGTAAGAAACTTAATAGAGTGAAGTTTGATAAGATGGCGGGATGGATGTTGATGTTGTTATCCGATAATCCGACCTGATAGAATAAAAAACTAATTAGTACCACCGATTTCTCAGCTCTACCGTATCACGCTGCCTTTATTTTGGTATAAGAATAATCCGCGAGACTTGTAGTTTTCGTTATTTTTGGTTAGTTGCCCGCACTCTGAATTTATTTAGCTCATTTTTTACGCTGAAACATAAACCAATTTTCGATTTACTGCTGAATGCAAGCCGCCATGTTTATCTTATGTTTTTATGTACCGACATGTAACTGATGATGTAATTGTTTGAAATTTACTACGATCGTAGTAAATACACTCGTATAACATTTGTATGAATGAAATATCCAGCAGTATGTAAATTTGGCCGTTTGCATGGCGTGCGCATAAAATGACGCGCTGTTGGGCTCCTCATCGACGGTGGCGCCTCTGGTGGTGTTTGACCTACCTAGTTATGTCAATATTTGTGAATATTTCAGTATTGACCTGAGGGCAACTGGAAAGGAAAGACCTGACCTCAAGTTATTTGTGATTACATTTCTCATTGATTTATGAAACTTTACCTAACAACATTAGTTATAAAATCATATACAGAGTTGAAAATTGATCTGAAATGTGTTTTTTATTTAGAATGTTTGATCAAAATAATTGTGAGATATATTCTTTTTGTTATTTTCTTAATTTATGTGTGATGAACTGTTATTGATTTGGAATATGTTGTGTTTTTTTATGAGTTCATTATTTGTTACTTATCATCTCATAATCACCATAACATACATCTAGGGAATCTCAGGGGTTAAGTTGGGAAATATTAAATTCTTTATTTGCAATATTTAAATTAATTAATTATTTATATATACTCTAAAGTTCTCAAGAATTTTTTGAGTATACTTTTTCATTTCAAATAAGAGGATCAAGATGTATATGGATCTACAAATGCAGTTAAGGAACTCGAGTGAGGTTATGCAAGATGGCCATGAAACTATTTCTGAATACCTGCAGAGGGTGGGCCATAAGCTGCATCTAGGGAATTTCAGGTGCTAAGTAATGAAATATTCATTATGTAAATATGTGCATATATGAATATCCTATAAACTACTAAAAATGAAGTATATATATATATATATATATCTTATTTCAAAGAAATATATATGTTCTCTTGGTTAATGATAAAAATAGCATACTAAATGTTATTTCATATTATAAAGCCAAGTCAAAAGGTGACAAGAGGAAGGGAGGAGTAGTGAATGGGAGTGGTGTGGAGTATGTGGGGATGAAATGGGTGGGAGTGGATTTATGCCTTTGAATTTGGCTACCTGCCTTGTAAGGGGGGGAAAGCCTTTGTTCACTTAGTTTACTTAAATGTATGTGTGTTATAAAGCAAAATAATTTATTTCAGGTGTTTAAAAGGGTATATATATTTATAAATAAGGCTGAAACATCCAAGGTTGACAATTTCGTAAGGCTTAAATGTTCGGCATTCGTATTCATTCAGATGGGCACAGGAATCTTGGAGGTCCTTTCCACAAACATTATCTCCCCCCCCCCCATTCAATCTTGTTGATGTTTAACAATTTAAAATAATTTCTAATATGATGAAAATATCATAGAGGAGACCCTCTTATTTTGTCCAGATAAGTGTGGAAAACCACATATAATTAGGAAAATAATTATTTATGTAGCCCTGCACAGACATGCTAACACCAAACCAAGCTTCCCATGGATATGGTTATACTAAAGACTGACAAGTAACATTTGGACCAACAAGTAACTCAAAATGACAGACAAGCAGCATATGAATTAACATAATTCTTGTTTTTGTGGCAAAAAAAATTTTTTATGTTATATGCGAAAGTTATTGTCACTCACTAAAGAAATAAAAAAATTCCGGCTGACAAGTAGCCCCACGTCAGAGTAATGATGTAGTGCCCGAATTTTCATGTCCATTTATTTTGTTGAAAAATTTTGTGTAAGATGTTCGGAGGTGATTTTATTATGTTAATTTCAATTAACCATAAATCATAGGATATACCCCCCTCTGTCTGTGCCTATGTGATTGACATGCAGTTTTTTGCTGTTGGTAATTGTAAAGAATCATTTGCTTTAGGGGGAGTATACAGCTGGCATATTTACTAAGTAGGTAAGCTATGCACCTCATCCAAAGATTTAGCTCGGTATTCGTAAATGAAACACCTCAAAGTGAATTCCAAACTGAAACCTGTGAAAAGTCTGGGGTAAACTTACTCACTACGGTAAATATAACAAAAGAAAAAATTAAAAGGTGTATAGACAAACTCAAAGTTAATAAAACACCAGGGCCTGACGGTTGGCATTCAAGAATCTTAAAGGAAATGAAAAATGAGATTGTTGTTCCATTAGAAATTATTTTCAAGAAATCCATCATATCCGGAGATGTCCCAAGAGAATGGAAGCTAACTAACGTTACTCCCATATTCAAAAAAGGTGACAAAAAGAAACCAAATAACTATAGGCCTATAAGTTTGACTTCGATCGTAGGAAAAATAATGGAAACTATCATCAGAGATGCTATCAAATATCATTTAGAAAGTAACCGTTTGATAAATGATAGCCAGCATGGTTTCAGACGGAAACGTTCTTGCGTGACTAACTTACTCGAATTCTACAACACAGTTATCTCGAATTATGACAAAAGAAACAATATAGATTTAATATATCTAGACTTTGCAAAAGCTTTTGATACCGTCCCACACGAAAGACTACTTACTAAATTAGCTTTGCATGGAATAAGTGGTAGCCTATTAGGTTGGACTAGTAATTGGTTGAAAGGTCGAAAACAGAGTTGTTTTAAATGGAAAAACTTCTGGATGGAAAAGTGTTGCAAGTGGAGTTCCTCAGGGTTCCGTTCTTGGGCCACTTCTATTCATAGTATATATAAATGATATAGACCATGGACTAAAATCTACTGTTTCCAAATTTGCTGATGATACAAAACTGTGCGGAGTGGCAAATGATCACTCAAACCAATTAGATATTCAAGAAGATTTAGATCAATTACAGCAATGGTCTGAAAAGTGGCTAATGAAATTTAACACAAGTAAATGCAAGGTAATGCACATAGGTAAAAATAACAGTAAGTACGATTACAAGTTATTTGGAAATTCGTTAACAAAAGTGGATAGTGAAAAAGATCTCGGCGTAATTATCAGTAACGACCTCAAATCATCCAAGCAGTGTATTTCAGCCTCTGAGAAAGCAAATAAGATTCTGGGATTGATTGCGCGATCTTTTGATTTCAAAAGTCCATCACTCATTAACAAGCTATATAAATTGTTAGTTCGTCCACATTTGGAATATGCTGTTTCCGTATGGTCACCGAATCTCATTAAAGACATTGACAGACTGGAAAAAGTACAACGGCGAGCCACAAAACTGATTCCAAATATCAAAAATAAATCATACGAAAATCGACTTAAGCACATGAATCTGTTTTCCCTAAAAAAGCGTAGACTCAGAGGTGACTTGATACAGGTCTTTAAGATTTTAAAGGGAATTGACAACATCAAAAGTGACCAAATTTTCACATTGAATGAGAATCAGACAAGAAACAATGGTCTCAAACTGTCCGGAAATAGATTCAATTTGGAAGTAGGTAGAAACAACTTTGCCAACCGTGTAGTTAATGAATGGAATAAACTTCCTGCACAGGTAGTGCAATGTAGTTCAGTTCAAAGCTTTAAGAATCATTTAGATAAATACCTATGTAAGATGCTGTAATGATTATAATTTATGTTATATTATTTGTTTTTGTTTTGTTATAATTTGTCTGTCTGATTTTCATTTATTATTAGTTATATGTCAATTTATAATCATTTACTATTTACCTGTTTGTTTGTTATTCAACTATACCTATGCATTTATTTATGTATTTTATTTGTTATTTTTACATTATTATAGTTTTAATTTATTATTAATATGATATATATATATATATACATATATATATATATATATATATATACATATATATATATATATATATATACATATATATATATATATATATTTATATTTATATATATATATATATATATATATAATTATATATATATATATTTTTTTTTTTTTTTTTTTTTTTTTGCATCCGACCTAGATATGGATCAAAAGGTCTCCTGTCGGCATGCTCCGCCTTTGTAATCCTTTGTAAAAGCCATTTTATGTATTAAAGTTAAACATATCCTAATGTCATGCTACCAAAAGGATTTCCTTGTATCTTAATTTGATAATAATAATAATAATGTGTTCTGGTCCATGGTGATTACTGTAATTAAATCCACTTAAAATAATTAAGTACATACATACATATACCAAACGCTTTTTCCCCCAAAGGCATAGAAACCACTCCCACCCATTTCATTTCCCATATATTCCACTCCCCTCCACCCTCCTCCCTCCCTCCTATCTTGACACCTCCTGGATAATGGGTCATCCCTGCATCCTGTCCACTGCCCTGGGTCAGAAAGCAGTGTCGCAAGACACAGCACATCCACAGCAAGGCAGCTTCATAAATTCGGTGACCCCCCCCCCCCCTCATACAGGAAAGGAGAAGACGGGGAGAAATCCCTTCGGGCTGCATCAAATTTTTCACATACATACTTCCTCACCCCCATCCCCCACCCACTCCCCCTCATGCATCACAGCCTCATCTATACACAACCTCTCTCCATTCACCCCTATCTTCTGTCCTCTCCCGTCCTTCCTCTACAGCCACATTCCTCTCTTTTGTAAAGCCCCTTTCACCCCATCCATCCATCTCATCCTAGGACGCCCCCTCATATTCACTCCTTCCACCTCCGCCTTCCACACTTCTTTTACTAATCTTTCTTCATTCATTCTATCCATGTATCCAAACCATCCTAATACTCTTTCATCAACCCTATCCCCCAGCTCCCTTTCCATCCCTGTTCTCCTCCTCACCTCCTCATTTCTCACTCTATCTAGCCTAGCCCTATCATACTTCTCAGACATTTCATCTCAAACACATTCAAACTCCTTCTCTCTTCCTCTCTCATGTTCCATGTTTCTGCCCCGTACATTGCTGTTGGCACAATCACTCCTTCATATAACCTCCTTTTAGCATCCATTCCCAGATGTCTGTTTCTCATTACACTTTTTAATCCACCAAGGCATTAACTCGCTTCTCTCAATCTACATTCTACTTCCACTCCCTTTCCTGTCACATTCGCACCCAAGTATCTGAAACTATCCACTTCCTCCAGTTTCTCACCCTTAATGCTCACTTCCAGCCTACTGTCACTCTCTTCCCTTGTACATCTCATCACCTTACTTTTGCCCACATTTATCTTCAGCTTCCTTCTATCACACACCTTCTCAAACTCTGTCACTAACTTCCTCAATCCCTCCTCTGATCCTGCTACAAGCACATTGTCGTCAGCAAACAACAGCTGGCTCACCTCCCACTCTTCTCCATTTTCTTTAATCATCTCCAACCCCTGACCCACTACCCTTGCATTCACCTCTCGCACCACCCCATCCATGTAAAGATTGAACAGCCAGGGCGACATAGCACACCCCTGACGAAGTCCCACCTTTACCTCAAACCATTCACTCTCTCCTTTTCTAATCCTAACGCAAACTCTACTACTCTCATACAAACTCTTGACTGCTCTTAACAGCTTTCCTCCTGTCCCATATATCTGCAGTACCTCCCACAGTGCCTTCCTGTCTACCCTGTTGTAAGCCTTTTCCAGATCCATAAAAACCCAAAAAACATCCTTACCTTTTCCTTTAGCTTTCTCACATATCTGTCTTACCACAAAAATCTGATCTACACATCCCCTACCTGTCCTAAAACCACACTGTTCCTCACCAATTACTCCCTCTGTTCCTCTCCTAATCCTCTCAATAAAAAGACCCTCCCATAAGCCTTCCCAACTACACTCAAAATAATTAAGTAAAGTAAATATATTGTTGATATAGAAAACAGAAAATTACTATGTTTAAAGAACCACCATCACAGTGGAAGAATACAGAAGAAGCTGCACAGTTTACAATATTTTTTCTTCCTCTGTTAATTACATGAAGCTTTCTAGTAAACATAAGAGTATTTGTTTTCATTAGATGGCTTACACTTTGGAATTCTTTGCAGGTATGGATTGCTGAACAAAAAGCTGATGCTGAGCAGAAGAAGCAAGATGAACTACGTCTTCAGTATGAGAAGGAGCAGGAGCTGTACAACAACAAAGCTATTCTGGCAAAAGGGGAGAATAAAGCAAAATTGTCTTTAAATTTTATGTATGACCCTCCTGCAGGGGTTAAAAAGGAACGTGAGAAGGAGGATGGAGAACCAGAGTATAAATTTGAGTGGCAGAGAAAGTACAATGCTCCCAGGGAGAGGTAAGGCTTTGCCAATTTTTTAATACGTTAAAGTCGTTAGGGTTTTAATGTACATTAATGTTGTAAGTTTCCAGTTTTATTTACATGCATGCAATAAGAGTTTTCTCCATTTTATGATGATGGTGGGCAATTCAAAGTACACTCCCACCCCACACCCATCAAAACCGAATCATAATCATTTCCATCGTAGCACCTTATGGACTAAGGGTCTTCCCTACACTGCTCAAGTCAAAGGCAGTGATGTTGTAATTGTTTTATTTTCCATTGAGTAAACAGTGATGGCCTCTATACTTTTCTCCATTTCCTGTACACTTTTCAGCATTGAATTTATTTTTCCACTTTTGGCTACAGATATAGATTCAGTCAACATCTTTTCTCTAACAGTTTGTAGTCTTCTGTACCCATGATGATTGCATTGCCTGCACTGAAAGTGGAAAGGGAGCTGTCACTGATTTTCCACTTCAGTCCTCTCCTGTAGATGAATAATTATTATCTTGATAAAGTTTCTTGGGGGGACAGATGAGTGGATGCATGCTTTGGTAGGCTACCTCTCTTATATTTTCTTTGGTATATAATGACATGGCAGACAGGAAGGCACTGTGGGAGGTACTGGAGATATATGGGATAGGAGGAAAGATGTTAAGAGCAGTCAAGAGTTTTTATGAAGAGTAGTAGAGCCTCTGGTAGAATTAGAAATGGAGAGAGTGAGTGGTGTGAGATAAAGGTGGGACTTTACCAGGGATGTGTCATGTCACCATGGAAGTTCAGTTTATACATAGATAGGATGGTGCGAGAAGTAAATGCAAGAGTAATGGGATGGGGACTGAAGATGGTTAAAGAAAATGGAAAAAAGTGGGAGATAATGCAGTTGTTGTTTGCTGGCAACACTGTGCTTGTAGCATGACCAGAGGAGGGATTAAGGAAGTCGGTGATGGAGTTTGGGAAGGTGTGCAAAAGAAGGAAGCTGAAGATAAATGTGGATAAAAGTAAGGTGATGAGATGTACTAGAGACCTTTTTCCTATAAGTTCTGGAAATGGCCAGACATGTTGTGTATTCTTTATGTTGTTTGTCTTAGAGATATTAGCACTGATTTTATAATTGGTTTATATATGTGTGTGTATATATATATATATATATGTATATATATATATATATATTTTTTTTTTCCCTTCTTCTTCTTAAGAAAATGACTGTATGATTTCAGTAATGCAAATGTTTGGAGAAACCAGAATAATAAATTATTATTTTAAGTAATTTTTTCTCCTCACATGTTTTTTAATTTTTATGTGAAAGTGAGTAGTTTATGATCATTTTGATTTGAGTATTTCTTTTTGCCAGTTACTGCAAAGATGACGACACCATCCGTGACCAGCCATTTGGTATTGCTGTTCGTAATGTACGGTGCATCAAGTGCAAGGCCTGGGGTCACATTAACACGGATAAAGAATGCCCGCTCTATGGCCGTGTTTTGGAGCCATCAGATGGGTCAGAGACTGTTGATGCCATGACATTAGCAGCTCACATGAAGGAGGAAGGGCTTCGACTAAAGACTCTTGCCATGCCAACCAGTGGCATATATGGTCGTCTTCAGAATCCTGCTGCAGCCAATCAGGTAACATTAAGATAACTTTACTTTTTTTATGAATCAATGTATGATAAATCTGTACAAAAATTGTACATACATATACCAAGGCTTTTTCCCCCTTACAAAAATTGTAAATGTTTTCATTCTTCTTGTTTTACCTCCATATATATTTTTTCTTATTCTTTTTCCTCTTGGATATATTTTTTCTTGTTCTTTTTCCTCTTGGCTGGCTACCTGCCTTACAAGGGTAAAGAAACCTTTTGGTATATTGATAGATAGATCTTCTTCCTTTTATCCTGAAATCTATCTATATACTATGGGAGGTAGTTAGTCAAGGCTCATACCCAGTCCCACCCATTCCACTCCTGTCCGCCCTCATTTCCCTTTCATCCTAGCTCATCATAGAAGAAGGGTCATCCCTGCCTCCTGCCCACTGCCCAGGTCAGAGACAATGCAGCAAGACCTTACATTCATATCAGGGCTACCTTGCATGGCAACCTTCCCTCATCCCCTCGTGCAGAAAATAAAGAAGACAGGGAGAAATCCTTTCGGGAATCATCAAAATATCATCCATACACAACCATTCTCCATTCACCCCTATCCCCTGCATTCTCCCTTCCTTGCTCAATTGACATTCCCCTCCTGCTCAAATCCCTTTTCACCCCATCCATCCATCTCATCCTTGGTTGCCCCCACAAGTTCTCTCCATCCACCTCTGCCTTCCACACCTCTTTTGCTAATCTTTCTTCACTCATTCCTTCCATATGCTCAATTCATCCCAGTAATCTTTCATTAGCCATATATTCCAGCTCCCTGTCCACCCCAGCTCTCCTCTTTTCTCACTCTATCCAACTTTGTAAATCCTACCATACTTCTCATACATATTTAAACTTCTCCTTTCTGCCTCTCTTAAATTCCAAGTGTCTGCCCCATACAATGTCATAGGCACAATCACCCATGTATATAATCTCTTCTTTGCATCCATGATGCTATTTCTCATGACACTTTTTAATCCCCCCTAGACATTTTCTTTCTTCTCTCAACCTTTAGTTTACATTCACCCCAGCTTCTCCACTTCCTGCCACATATGACCCCCAAATACTTAAAACTATCCACTTCCTTAACCCCCCACCCACCCCCCTCTCTCTCTCTCTCTCTCTCTCTCTCTCTCTCTCTCTCTCTCTCTCTCTCTCTCTCTCTCTCTCTCTCTCTCTCTCTCTCTCTCTCTCATGATTTACTTCCAATTTGCTGTTAGATGTTGCTTAAAATTTTACTGTATTTCAAGTCTGCAGCATCACAATGGCTGTCAGTGGTCTTTGTTCCTTCCCATAAATCTTTTCTAAGAAGAATTGTAGGGCTGTATTGTTGTCACCAGTACTAGAATTGTAGGAGGAGGGGAGCAGTTGCTTGTTGTCAGTGTACCATAAATGAAAGTGTGAAAGAAATGCAGTCAAAGGTAATGGGGGGAATACAGATTCACACCAAGTTCCATAATGCAGGAGACCATCATTTGCAGGTACCTATCAGTGGTATTTATAGTATCTCAGTGTTATTATTATTTTTCTATTATTATTTTATTTTTTATTATTTTTTTTTTCCCTCCCTCTTCCATTTTTATGCTTATTTCTGGATAAATGATATTTGAACATGCATTTTCTCTTCTTTTCAGCAACTGCTTTCTAGTGAGGATGAAGATGAAGGCATAGACGAGTACACACTTTTGAAGTCTTTATCAAAAAAGGAGAAAAAGAAACTTCTTAGAAAACTGGAAAAATTGGGGAAGAAAGACAAGAAAAAGAAGAAGAAGAAGAAATCTAAAGTGTCAAATGATTCATCAGATTCAGAGGAGGAGAAGAAAAAGAAGAAAAAGAAAAAGCACAAGAAAAGAACAAGTGATTCTGATGCAAGCTCAGATTCCGAAGTTGATAAGAAGAAAAGAAAGAAAGAGAAAGTCGATAAGGAAGCCCTCTTGAAGGAAATTACGAGAGGACTTAATGTGGATTTCATTGGTGTTGACAATCCATTTTCAGTTGATAATAAACAAGTACAAGTCAAACAGGAAAAGGTAGACACAAGCGATTTTGGCTGGCATAAGCACAAGACCTTCATGAAGAAGGAACCAGATGGTGGTGATACTCCATATGAAATGCAGAGGAACCACAGTGGAAACAAACATAGAATGAGTCAAGATAAGGGAGAAAGTTGGGATAGTGGCAAAAGAGACAGTGATAATAGCATTAGAAGGCAAAGGGGGAATGAGGAAAAGGAAGCCAGGAGTGAACGACAAAAGAGAGATGACAGAAGAGATAGAAGTAGGAGCAAAGAAAGAGGTCAGAGAAGTAGGAGTGAAGACAAGAAATTAAAAAGACAGAAAAGCAGAAGTAGAAGCAGTGAAAGGAAAGAGAGGAGACAGAGAAGTAGGAGTGGAGAAAGGAGAGAGAGACAGAGAAGTAGGAGTGGAGAAAGGAGAGAGAAACAGAGAAGTAGAAGTGCAGAAAGGAGCAGGAGTAGGGAGAGGAAGATAAAGAGAGAAAGAAGTCAAAGTAGAGAAAAGAACAGGGGAAGTGAAACTAGAGTTAGGGAATCAAGAAATGATAACCGTGGCGATCGCCCAGAGAGGAATGATAGAGGCAGATGTAGGAGGCAAAGCCGAAGTGTTGAGAGAACTTTGGATAATGTTAGAAATAGGAGCAGAGATAGGGGAAGAAGGAGTAGGAGTAGAAGTCATGAAAGAAGGAGAACCAAAGATAAGGAAAGGAAAAGAAGTAGGAGCAATGAGAGAAGTAGGGGTAGGGAGAGAAGTGAAAGTTGTGAGAGGGATAGGAGTAGTCGGGACAGGAAAAGAAGAATAAATAGAACTGAAGAAAGAAATAAAAGTGAGAGTAGCGAGTGAAATTATTTTGATGTTAGCAAGGACGTAGGCTATAGGTTATGTAGAACAGAGCCAAATCTCAAAGTTGTTGAGAAATTCAGTGGAAATAATCCTATTCCATACCAAAAGGGTACTTCTTTTATTCTCATTAATGCTAGACAGTTTAATTAATTTTCGTAGCATTCATTGATCCCTTCCATGGCAAATGTCAGACTTGTTTATCTGTGTGGTACCTCTTCAGTGACTTAGGTTCGTGTCGAGTGACATTATGTAGAAGAAAAGGTTAGTGTAAAAAAAAGAAATTAAGTCCCAGTGTATGTTTTATTTAGTTTGGCATGCTGTCTGACAGAATACTTTATTGATGGTTTCATATGCTATATTGAACTGATTGTTTAAATATTGCGGAGTTCTTTATTCTTAAGACAAATGATTGAACTACAAGGTGCATACTATTAAAGGAATGTGTGCCAGGATGTAATTATGAGCAGTGAAGGATTAGATTTAATAAAATGTTTTGTGGGGAAAAAGCCTTGGTATATGTATGTATAAAATGGGTGTGGGATGGGTGAAGGGTTGGGGTATTATGTGGCTGGACCATCCCCTTATAAGGAAAGGCCTTTTGGTATAAGTATGTGCAAGTAAATATCAGGATGGAATGAAAAATGTCTGCTAATGTAAAGTTAAGCTTCTATGGACTGTATTTTCACCTACAGTACAATTGCTTTAACCATGGCAATGTATTTGCATGACGTTGCAAGGCATGTGTCCCATCATATATACAAAGGGTCATCACCCAAGAGGGTGATTGAGTCAGAGCACCTATCCATTGGAAACAGTGGGTCTTATGCAAGACTATGGATCGATTGATCCATTTTGCAGCAGGTACCTTGAATGTCAATGTGTAGTCATTCCTATGCAGTAAGGATTAATTTTAAGTACTAGGAAGTGAATAATAATTTTATTTGCTGATGATAAAGGTTTATTATGAATGGTAAATTTTTTCAGTTAAAAATGTAATTAATTTTTTGTAAAGAGATATTAAAGAGTATCCAACCTGACAAGAATTTTGGTATCACGTATGAAGTTGAGTTTACATTGTTGAGGTTGTACATCCATTTTGCCTTGTAAATAATTTATAAACCTCACTAGGCACTTGCCTCATTTTTATATAAGACCATGAAATTTTTTAAGTTATAGAGTGCTTGTTTCAGATAAATACACTGTTCACAAACCTCACCCAAGTACTGGAAGGCATTAATAAGAAATTGACACTTGATAGTACAGTAATGGTGGCAATAGATATTTACAGCGAGTTCATGAATTCCATAAAAATCTTTTTCCAAGATTTACTAATACTGAATAGAATCCTAAGTTCTCTATCAAATTGGTGAAGAGTAATGAGAGTTGAACCAGCTGTTCTTTGTAAATGACACTGCACTTGTGTGGCTGTCTCGGAGGAGATTGAATAATTTGGCATCTCAGTTCGGAAAGGTAATGTGAGAAGGTTGCAAGTGAATGGGGACAAAAGTAAAGTGATGAAATAATACATAATGAGTGTCAGGTTGAATTCTGACATGAAGAGAGAGCCTGATGGAAGTAGGCAGTCCTACTTTTCTCAATCATTCATGTCTTTTCTGACAGACATGTCTATAGTTGCTGCCTATTGGATTCTTATATTTTTGTACATGAAGGATGAAGGTGAAACTGGGAAAGGAGATGTGGGTCTTTGTAAGTTGCATATGGGCCTGGCAGTGAGAAGAGCGTGGAAGAAAGGGAGGCCTTTTGGATAGATTTAAATGAGTGCATAGAGGGTTTAGGAAGAAATGTCAATGTAATAGTACTGGGAGACCTTAATGCTAGGGTGGAAATGGTCCAATCGATGGAGTGGTTGGGAAGTGTGGAGTTCCAGGAAAGAATCGTAGTGGAGAGTTGATGGTGGAAATGTGTCTAGAAAGAGAGTTGATGATAGCAAATACAGTGTTTCGGAAGAAAGTCAAGCATAAGTACACATGGGAGAGGGTGGTAGATAGAGCGCTAATGGATTATGTAGTGGTAAATAGGATTATGATAGGAAGAGTTAAGGATGTACATGTGCTAAGGGGAGAGGGTGGGGGAATATCAGATCATTTTTTGGTGGAAGGTAAGCTGAGAGTGGAGGATAGATGGAGAAAGAGGAAAGGGACAAAAGGTAGGTTCTTAGAGTGAACTCCTTGAATGAAAAGGAAAAGGAGAAGGAGTACGAAAAGAAGCTGAAGGAGGAGTGGGAGGGAGTAAAGGATAGAGCACAGATGGGTGTGGAGGAGGAATGGGGATGTTCAAGGAGGGAGTCTTAAAGTGTGCAAGGATGGTGTGTGGAACAAGAAGGGCAGGGGAAATAGAAGAAGAAAGGGTAGTGAATGGTGGGATGAGGAAACGAAGAAGGTTGTAGAAGAGAAGAAGCGAGCATTCACAGATTGGTTACAAAAGAGGACGGGGGAGTCGTATGAGACGTACAAAGAAAAGAAAAGAGAAGTAAAGCAAAAGGTAAAGGAGGCAAAGAGGAGAGCAGATGTGAAATGGGGTAAGAGTATGACAGAAAATTTTGAAAGTAATAAAAAGATGTTTTTTGGAAAAGAAATTAAGAGAGAAACAGGAGGTGAATCAAGTAGGGAAGAAAAGGTAAAAGGTGCAGATGGAGAGATGATAATGGAAAAGATGGCAGTAAGGGGAAGATGGGCAGAGTTGATAAATGTGAAAGAGGATAGGGAGAAAGAGGTAGTTGCAGTGGGAGGTGCCAAGAAAATGACATGTGATGAGTGACGAAAATGGAGGAAGAAATAGGGGAAGGATGAGGTGAATTTGAAGGCAGTTGTAAAGATGATGAAAGTAGGTAAGGCAAACCTGGTCTGGATGGATGCCATGCAGAATGTCTGAAAAAAGGGAGGTTCAGTGATGGTGGACTGGTTGGTGAGGTTATTTAATGTTTGCTGGAGAGAGGGTAGAGCACCGGAGGGACTGGAGAAGTGCCTGTATAGTTCCTCTTTACAAGGGAAAAGGGGACAAGTGTTGAATGTAGTAGTTTCAGAGGGATTAGCCTGTTAAGTGTTAGTAGGAAAGGCTTATGGGAGGATCTTAATTGAGAGGATTAGGAGAGGAACAGAAGGAGTAATTGGTGAGGAACAGTGTGGATTTAGGACAGGTAGAGGTTGTGTAGATCAGATCTTTGTGGTAAGACAGATATGTGAGAAAAGCTATAGGAAAGGGGAAGGATGTTTTTTGGGCTTTTATGGATCTGGAATAAGGCTTATGATAGGTAGGACAGAAAGGCACTGTGGGAGGTTATGCAGATTTTATGGGATAGGAGGAAAGCTTCTGGGAGCTGTCAAGAGTTTTTAATGAGAGTAGTAAGAGCATGTGTCAGGATTAGAAATGGAGAGAGTGAGTGGTTTGAAGTAAAGGTGGGACTTCGTCAAGGATGCGTTATGTCGCCCTGGCTGTTCAACTTATACATGGATGGGGTGGTGCGAGAGGTGAATGCTAGGGTAGTGGGTCAGGGATTGGAGATGGTTAAAGAAAAAAAAAAATGGAGAAAAGTGGGAGGTGAGCCAGCTGTTGTTTGCGGACGACACTGCGCTTGTGGCAGGGTCAGAGGAGGGATTGAGGAAGCTGGTGGCAGAGTTTGGAGAGTATGTGATAGAAGAAAGCTAAAGATAAATGTGGGTAAAAGTAAGGTGATGAGATGTACAAGGGGTGAAAGTGGCAGTAGACTGGAAGTGAACATTAAGGGAGAGCGACTGGAGGAAGTGGATAGTTTTAGATACTTGGGTGCAAGTGTAGCAGGAAAAGGTGGAGTAAAGGTGGAGGTAGAATGTAGATTGAGAGAAGCGAGTAAATGCCTTGGTGGTTTAAAGAGTGTAATGAGGAATAGACATTTGGGAATGGATGCGAAGAGGAGACTGTATGAAGGAGTGATTGTGCCAACAGCACTGTATGGGGCAGAAACGTGGAATAATAAGAGAAGAGAGAAGGAGTTTGAATTGTGTTTGAGATGAGGTGTCTGAGAAGTATGGTGGGGGTTACTAGCTGGATTAGAGTGAGACATGAGGAGGTGAGGCGGAGAACAGGGGTGAAAAAGGATTTGGGAGATAGGGTTGATGAAAGAATATTAGGATGGTTTGGACACATGGAAAGAATGAGTGAAGAAAGACTAGTAAAAAAGGTATGGAAGGCAGATGTGGAGGGAGTGAACATGGGACGTCCTAGGATGAAGTGGGATGGATGGGGTGAAGGGGGCTTTGGGGAAGAGGGGAATGTCTGTTGAGGAAGGAAGGGAGAGGACGGAAGACAGAGGTGAGTGGAGAATGGTTGTATAATGGATGATGTTGTGACTGCATGAGGAGGAATAGGCGGGGGTGGGTGGGGGCCGGGGTAGTATGTGTGAGTAAATTTTGACGCAGCCCGAAGGGATTTCTCCCCGTCCTCGCCTTATATGCAGAGGGGGACGGAGAGGGGGGGGGTCGCCGATTAAATGAAGCGGCCTTGCTGTGGATGTACTGTGTCTTGCGACACTGCTTCTGACCCAGGGCGGTGGGCAGGGTGCAGGGATGACCCGTCATCCAGGAGGGTGGGAGGGGTGTGGAGTGTATTTAGGGATGAAATGGGTGGGAGTGTTTTTATGCCTTTCCCTTTTTGGCTACCTCCCTTGGAAGGGGGAAAAAGCCTTGGTATATGTATGTATGTATCTTGAACTTTTATTATAAAAAGTATAAGTGAATACAACTCTGCTAAGGAAAATTAAATCATATTAACTGTAGACTGATTTTTACTGCTAAGGTATGGAAGTCTCCTTTGATGACAATAAGTTAAAAAATGTAGTTGTGTTTCTTCTTGAACATTCTTACTTCCTGTGTGTTGCCTATAAAAAAGTTGCATACATTATACTTTGTTAACAGTTTGTTCAACAATAAAAAAAAAATTCATATACAATTAGAAGCACTTGATGCAAACCTTTGCCAATGCATTTGCGCATGATGACAATACAAAAATAGAACCAGTCTTGGGATTGTAACTTGCTGAGGTTGGCACAGAAATACTCCACTGTTCCAATTTTTAGAGAATCCCTATTTTTAGTTTATGAATAGGATTGCCACTGAAATATAATGGTAGGTTACCTGGGTCATACTCCATCACTCCCAACTATTTCATAAAAATCTGTAGGTAACTTTTTGCATAAAACTGCTGACAAACACAGACACTCAAAAACATAACCTCCCTCTTGGAGGTCTATCTATATACCAAGGGCTTCTTCCACCCTTTATCAGGAGGTAATCATATAAAATGACTTTAGGAACATGTAGAAATATAGATAGTCACATACAAATAACAATCCAAAGTTTCTTCCCAGAGAAAGCTATCGGAGGTCCCACAGAACATTGCTGGGGACTGTGGGACTACGTGTTTCCATTTGGAACTTGAGGCAACAGTTATTATCAATATTGAAACCCCAAAATGAACAAAAGTACTTGCAAATGGTAGTCCTAAAAGATGGAGCATCAGAGACCCATCTCTCTGCTGTTCATCTTCAAAACCTTCTGTCAAAACCCTCACCTCCATCAGGAGTTACAGCACCAAGGGGATGACACGGACTCCAGACTAGACCCAAGACCTCTACGGACTTGACTACACTTCTCTTCATTTCACAAGTACAGGCAACTAGGCACTGCTCCCTTCCTCCTACTACTATAACCTAGTGATATAAACAGTCCCACACTAGTACAAAAGACAATAGTTCAAGATTTCTTCCCTGAGGGGGTCTATAGGAGGGCTCAAGGAACATTGCCTGCTGCTGTGGGTTTCCAATCAGTGAAACTTAAAGCAATACATTTCATTCAATTCCTACAACATAGCATCACCAAATTCTTATATGTTAGCATATACAGATTGCCACAAGTGAGGTTATGCTAAAAAATATTGCACCCTTAATCACTATGATCCTATATATGGTTGTGACTACAAGTTTTATGCAATCAATACTTTAAAGCTTTCATTGACACTTCTACAGATCAGTCATGTAGCTTTCTTATGCGACTGAAGACTAATTTTCACTCAAAGAAAAATTCTGATCACTTTCAATTTCTACTATCCATCCTTTCTGCTATTTTCCTTCAACATCTCATTTATTACACTTACAACTCCACCTCTTTGGTCTCCAAGGATTTACCCACTGGTTACCAGTGATGAAATACAATACTTAATGTTACAAAATACTGTACATATCTCTGAGTATTGTTAATTATATTCTAATCAATCTCCCACTGCAGAAGAAAAATCTATAAAGGTCATCATGGATGTGAAGGGGATTAACATCAGTAAATGAACTCTATGCACACCTTTCCCACCACAAATACAAAGTGATGTAATCATCAACCGTATTACTACTGAAAAAAAAAAAAAGGTGTGGAGGTACGTCTCATTTAATTGTTAACGGGATCCATTCACAGGAAAAGCACTGCACCGTATATTCAGGTTAATTTTGGTAGGAGGTACAGTTCTTTGTATTCTCAAACCAAATTTCAGTTTCTGACATTATAATTGTATTTGGAAGTTATCATCCTTTCAAATTACACACTTAAATTTCAACATGAAATCTTGTCATTTAATGAATCACAATTGTTTTTTCATAAACATTTTTGAGGCTGATTTATTGGTTACCCTTTGAATATCATTTTTGCAAAGTGGTACATACGCCTTTGCCGATGATTTTTTCAATTCTTCGGTTTGGGGTATAACAAGACTTTTTGTAAACTCATTTGCAAGTTTGCAAAGTCCATTAACTTTGGTCTTGTCTTTCTTTTCATCATCATTAGATTTTTTAGTTGGTGTCAAATAAGATTGTGGCGAATAATGAAAATCCTTAGGTAAGAAATTCTTATGTACAGCTCCTCCATACAAACAAACAGGAGGGCAAAATTCATAGCCTAATTTACCATAGAAACCCTGTTGATCGTATGTCGATAGATATGACTCTGTGAAACCATGAGCACGGGCATATTCCTCTGTCTTCATCATAAGAAGGCGTCCATACCCTTTTCCCCTTAGATCATCCCGAATCATAACGGATTCAACCCAGACACCCTCTGGATGTCGGGGCAAAGTGTTGATGCGAGCATGACCAATTAACTCTTCTTTGTCTCCATTTTTCTGAAGAAGTATTAAAGAGGTTGGAAGGTTGTCACATGATACTGTCAAAGATCTCATCCTGAAAGAAATTTACAATGAAAGTGAATATTCCTTAATAAAGCAGCCTCCAAAATAAAATCTGTAATACTTATGGAAATATATATTTTTTTATTTTTCAGGATGATTATATTCTTCATTAATATAAATACTTTCATGATGTTGAACCAAATAAATCATGTGAAAATTAAAATATATACCAAAGGCCCTTTTCCCATTATAAAAGTGGCGAGGTCAAAACACACATCTACATAAAAAACAAACAAGTAAATCAATTACATGTATATAACTGAGAGAATAGAAGGTATATTAACCATTTATCTTACCTCAGAGTTCTACTTTTTGGCCAATAGTCATTCAACATGTTCATGCAAGGTTCTAAGAAATCTGGCTTTCTGTGGAGCAAACTCAGCTCCAGGTCATTTGGCATATTCTCTGACATTGCTACTCTGAAAAAAATATACAATTTTCAATGAAGCGCAAATCCCCCTGTAATCAAGCATGCACACAAACCCCCTACAACCCCATTATATCCTTTAATATATAAAATTTACCCTAATTAATACTGCATAACTTTCAATGCATCAATCTGTAGTCTTGGTTCTTTCTTGCAAGATACCTGCAGCCGTAGACAGATGAGTTTAAAATATGATGGTACAATGTAAGCACAACAGGTGAAAGTTAGACACAGGATATATGGTGGTTTTAAAGGGAACAAGAAATTTGTCTGGAAGCAGGTGAATGAAGTGAGAGGAGAAAGGAAATAGAAAGCATAACTAATGATAATGGAAGATTGTTAATATCAGGAAGTCAGGGTTACATAAAGATGGAAGGGTACTTTGAAGAACTGTCCAATGTGAGCAAAGATTGGAAGTTGAAATGTTGATGTTGGAAAGAAGCATGAACCGAGTTGAAAGGTCACAAATTAGTGAAAAAGAAATAGAGGATCCAGTGGCAGAGTCAATATATGGAAAAACAGTGGGGCTGAATAAGGTGAGAGTGGTTACTGTGTTAGTATGGCTGTTTAATATATATTACACATAAAGGCATGTGCTCAGGGACTAAACTAAAGCATTCATTATGCCAACTATACAGGTTACAAGCTTAAATAACCATAGAGGTATTTTTCTTTGGAGCATCTCAGGTAAGGTGTGTGTGCTTAATAAAACGCAGCAGGTTAGTTTACAGATATTGTCTGTGGAATTCAAGGTGGAAGACTGGATGTAAGATAGCACTTGGGCCAAGGTGTTTGAGATGGGTGTTTAAGATCTTAACTGATCCTAAAAGAGTTCTTCACTTTCCTTATTGCCCCTTTCATATCTTTATTGGAAAAAAGGAGGTGGGTGGATTTAGCACTTGTCCAGCTTAAATTTTCATGTCTCTGGCTATCTTTTACAGTTGTAGGCTTGAAACTTATTTTGGAGATGTTCTTGTTAAGAAATCTATAAAAATAACCTAGATCCTGCCATTCTATTCTGCGCCAGGACAAACACCCTGAAACTAAACCCCTGTGCCGTCGGAGCAAAGAAAACCTCAAACATGTCTTACTAGAGTGCAATGAGCTATCATTGCTTAGAGTCCAAAACAAACTGCTCCAACAATCCTACCCGGAAAACAAAGGCAAGATCCTTAAGAAACTGTTACTATTCAATGCTGAAGCAGAAAACCTGGAAGTGAATCACCAAACAATCTATAACTTCTGGAAATACAAAGTAACCAAAGTCCAAAAATAAATGAAGCAAAACCCAAAATAGACTAGGGGTGCTGAAGCCAAGGTATATTTCCTTGGGTTGCTCTAACTGCTTCATGTACAGGGCCAGATTATCCTAAACTTGAGTGGGTGGGTGCTTAGAACTTTTAATTCTAGAGATGGGCAGTGCCTAAAGACCCTATGGAAGTGTCTGGTAGTCCCAAGGCTCGAGTACTGCTGCCAGCTATGGTCCCCATACAAAATACAAGAAATAGCCAACCTAGAGGCTATCCAGCGTTCCTTCACTGTAAAAATTCAGGGAGTACAGCACCTAAACTACTGGGATAGACTGAGCCAGTTAAAACTGTACTCTCTGCAGAGGAGAAGGGAACGCTATATAATCATCTATGTGTGGAAAATCCTGGAGGGCAGAGTACCTAATGTGGGAATAGTGGCAAACTACCATCCGAGAAAGGGAAGACTATGCTACATAAAGGGTACTGTAGGCTCCATACAAAGAGTGAAGACAATAAAACACAACTCTTTCACTCACAATGGACCTCGTTTGTTCAACTGCCTCCCAAGAGATCTCCGGGACCAGAAAGATACTAGCCCGGAGTGTTTCAAGAGAAAGCTGGACAAATGGCTGGATGGGTTACCAGACCATCCACCGATACCAGGATACCTCTACAGCCACCACAACACCCTGCCAGAAGCAGTACAGAACCAAGGACAACTTGGAACGTGCGGAAGCCGACTTCAGCCGTGTCATTAACAGACAAAATTACCGAAAGTATACCGAAAGTAAGTATATGCCAAGTATGTGATGGCATAGGGCCCCAAGCTCTGAGGGGCCCACAAACCTGACAGACCCAACCAATAATATGCACCAAACCACATTATGATTTATGGGAATCCTGGAAATCTGTACAAATATATATTTTGTATCATTAATGCATTCTTATGATTCAATAAAATATCAAATTGTTCAGCTCTTGTATGATACATTTAAGCCGGGAGGGGGCAAAAATTGTGGTCAGACTAGGACCCATAGTAAGCTTACCGGGTAGTCCATCCCTGTTCATGGGCAGGGAGTGGGTTAATTTTTGGGATTCCTAATGGTTTTCATTCTTCATATTTGTTTTCCCAGCTATTACATGCATGTTTTTCTTTGTGTTCTTTATTCATGTTTATAAGTTCTGTGATGTCTTTGGACTATAATGATAATCATACCAACATATCCTTCAGCTAAACCCTTTCCCCATAACTGCGATTACATGACAGTGGTACAAGAGTCCACATGGATTAAAACCCTGGTAAACTGCAGTCCATAACTACAACAACCAAAAATGTCATATCGTACCACATTCTCCATAACTGGCAGGTACCCTACCCAACCCAAATCCTGTAAAAGTGAAAAAAGGGAAGGGTTTGAATATTAAAAACTTCCAAAATTATTCCCTTAGTTTCATGAATCACTATAGGCTACCATGCAAATATGCCTCTTTCACTCATATTTCTTGTTACATAAGAAAAATAAAAACTATGTAACTTGACCAAGTGACCCATTTTTCCAAGGTAACCTAATAACCGAAGGTGAATAAGTGATTTATTATTTCCATTACTAATCCCTCCCTTGATCATTTATGCACATAGCCAAAATCCAAAGCTGTGTATAAAAATAAAACCGATACAAAATCAGATAACAAACCTGATGAATATATTCGGGTAAACCTCGGTACTTCATAGGTATTTCCGGGAACCCAACGGTAAGTCACACCATCCCTTTAATTTTACAATTTTATCTTAATTTTTACATAATTGTCTACAAAGTAACTGTTCATATAAATTGAAATTATATTATCTTACAGTGGAAGCCAGTTCTTTCTCGTACTCAAATTCCCACTCTAATTTCACAGTGCAAGTTCCATGTTGCAAATAAGGTAAACAAGGTTATCAGACGGTAAATATCTTGAATAGTTACATTCGCTATTTACCCAGTGTAATTCAATGAAATGTCATATTTTTCTCTCCCAAGGTCTTCATTTATTTTATGGAAAGAAATGAAAGTTGAATGATTTTTGTTTGTGATCTTTTATTATAGTAGATGTACTAGCTCTTTATAGTAATATGTAGTGGTGAAAATTATTCTGGCATGCATTGTACACAATTAATTTTGTTAACAAAAGACTAAAACTGAGGATCTAAACTGATTCAATCATTTGACATTACGGAGTTGTTTTCACTTGGAATTTGTCACATAAATAATCGTTTTTTATGCTGGACTTGGTATTTCTATTGGGTTGTCCAAATTTCCAATAGACGCTCTATTTTTATCTAGTTAACTAGGATCTTTTAATGAGTTAATTGTTTTATAACAAAATAATCTTTACGACTGATGAGAGAAATAATTTATTTTTGTCATGGAATCGCAAACCAAGTCGCAGATGTAAACAAATAATGGATGTCAGCCCACTTTGTATAATTTTAGTAAAAAATGGTAGTGGAGGAGACAAGCTTCTTTTTAAATACCCGTTTTCCTCAGACGAAAATAAAGAAACAAAAACGAAATGTGAGTGAGTGTTCATTATTGGTAATTAATAGCTTTTCATGTATCACTAAGATGGTATCGGTAAGTACTTTCTTATCTTCGTAAGTATACGGGCAAGGTGAGGCTACCGTAAACATTTTGATATGTCGAACGCAAATTTTAGGTATTGCACAAGAATCGCAGAGTTCTCGTATGTTTATGATACACGACCTAACTATTTTTAGTATCTGCTATACCCAAACTTCCAAAGAATATATCTTAAATTATATGCCTGTGATTGGTCTCTTCTTCAGTATTTAACTATTTTGGCTGCATTTTTTTCAGTTAAGGGTTGATACATATATTCTACAAATAATTAGGATATCCAGACAAATTATGTCATATTTCTTTTAATGACATGGATGAGTAGTCGTAAAGATTGGTCATAAATTAAATATTTTAGATCAACAAATCCATTGCTTCAGAAGTTCAGAGTTCAGGTCTTTTGTAGGAGGCCCACAGGTCAAAAGTACATGAATTGCTACTGCCATCAATGAGGATACATCACTAGGGGTATACTGCCAATGAAATTATGAGGTCATGGTATGTAAACAATGATGGTGGAATGAAGCGGAAAGTTTGTCATTTATCATTATAATATTATTGAAATTAGTGATGTGCTGTGGTGATTTGAATTTTTACCCCACCTCACTGATGCTAAACACGGAAAAATAAATTATTATCAATACTTAAAATAGAAAACATGAATAATAATTCACCACTCGCCAATCAACTTTTACCTTAACTTTGAGCCATTCCATCAAGTGAAATGAGTGTAGCGGAAAGCGTGCCATTTATAATTTTCAAAATTAGTTATGTGCTGCAGTGATTCAAATTGTTATCCCAACTTACTGATATTAAATATGACAATACAAGTTTACTATCACCACTATTAATGCTCCAGGATACATAAAGAATTATTTAAGTTGAGTAACAAAAAAAATTAACTATGACCTGAGTAACAGAGTGGCTTGAGTGACGGAGTGCCCTGAGCATCAGCAGAGCACTTTGGACCCTTATCCCCTAGGTGACTTGCCATGGTCACTGGTTTGACCCATAATTATCTCTGTGAAGAGCACTATTTATCATCTGTAGGGAGTGAGTGAGGAACCATAATATATGGTATTGTAATAGATATTTTTTGTCTTTCATGTTATTTATATATCTTGGACAGTGTCTGTTGTCAGTTCAATTATGTGTCGGGATTGCTATAGTAAGGGGAGATGACTTGAATGTAGTTTGGTTATATTTACTGTCATCTAACTTGGAAGAAATTTCTCTGGTTGACTCCTGGGGAAGTTTGGTGGATTGTAGAATTTGGTGCTCTGTTGAGGAGTATTTGGTTGGTAAGTTGTGTGTGTATATACTTCTGTAAGGATGTGTTGTAGGATGTGGAGAACATGAATACATTAGAGTAGAATAATACACACATACATTTACCAGAAGGACATGCATATATATCCAGTCTCCCCTCTTCCCACACCCACTGAAAACTTAATTGTTGTTCTTCCCATCGCAGCACATTGTGGATGAAATTTTATCTCTGTCCTTCATTACACAAATCAAGTCAAATACTTGACAAAGACAACAAGACACTGCTTCCACAATAGGGCTAAGAAGCCAAAGTTGACCCTCTCCCACTGATTCACTACATAGCAGCTCTCTTTGTCATCCATTCACAACCACTCTCCATTCACTCCTATATTTTGCACACTCTCTCTTGTTTAACAGACATTGCTCTTGTATCCAATGCATTTTTTTTTTTTTCCCAGATGCAAAGAGAAACCCATATGCTTGTACCTTGAACGATGAGTTACGCAGGCGTCCAGTGCAGCACGTATCCTTTGTAACCAAAGATGGGAAGCTGAGAGGATTTAGTGATAAGGTAATGTATTATTTAATTAAATTTTAAATACTAATTGCATATTAATTTCAGTTGTGGCATATTGTTGAAGAGATATGAATTTATTTTGCAGTCCAGATGGTATAGTATTTATAGATGGCATAGTTATAGACATAGAGCTGCCTAGTGTAGGCCTTATGGTCTCTTGCAGTCTCCTTTATTTTTATGTTATTTTTTTTCTAGCTTTACATTTTTTTAGGGTCCTGCAAACTGTAAATTGTGCAATCGTTTAGTTTGTTTTCTGGTGTCTCATTTGTGTGAAATGTGTTACCCTCTCTTAATGGAGAAAAGTTGGAATGATGCATATATTGTGGGACTTGTGATTGTGGTTCCATAGGACAAACATCATCTCATCACCCATCTCCAAAGCTCATGAACACCGAACACCTTCACTTCTCCCAAAATGTTATTGAAACAATTTGCAGTCTCTATTATATTTTATTCTTGTCATGATATTTGTAGTTTTCTTGAAATTACTCTTATATCTATGCTATTTACTTCACTATGTTGATCTTGTAATTTGTCTAAGAGGATGTGAGACTTTAAAAGTTTTGGTGTTTAATACTGCTGCTGTATATTTTAATCTAGGGCAAATCACGTTTTTATTTTATACACACACGCACATACACGAAGGGTTTTTTCCCATTTGCAAAGGAGGTAGCCAAGTCAAAAGGCAAGGACTCATTCTCACTCATTCCATTCCCATCCACCACTCTTTCCTCCCTCTCATCTTAGCTCCTCATGGATAACAGATCTTCCTTGCATCCCACCCACTGCCCTGGGTTAGAAGCAATGCAGCAACATATAGTACATCCACTGCAAGGCTACTTCACTAAATTGGGTGACCCTCCCTACTCCCTCTGTCTCCTCATGCAGAAAAAAGAGAAGACAGGGAAAAATCCCTTCAGGGTGCATCAAAATATCATTCATACATAACCACTCCCTATCACCCCATCCCCCACCCCTTCCCTTGCATCGCAATATCATCTGTACACAGCCATTCTCCACTCACCCCTATCTCCTGCCTACTCCCTTGCACAACAGACATTCTCCTCTTACTCATTGTGCCTTTCACCCCATCCATCCATCTCATCCTCAGTTGTACCCTCAAGTTCACTCCCTCCACCTCTGCCTTTCACATCTCTTGATAATCTTTCTTCACTTATTCTTTCCATGTGTCCAAACCATCCCAATACTCTTTAATTAGCCCTATGTGGCATCTCCTTTTCCACCCCAGCTCTCCTCCTCACCACCTCATTCATCACCCTATCCAACCTTGTAACCTATACCATACTTCTCTGACATTTCATCTAAAATACACACTTTTCCTCTCTGTCTCTCATAAATTTCATGTCTGCCCCATACAGTGCCGTCAGCACAATCACATCTTCATATAGTCTCCTCTGCATCCATTCCCAAATGCCTATTTCTCATGACACTTTATAATCCCCCAATGCATTTACTTGCTTCTCTTAATCTGCAATTTACTTCCTCCACTCCTCCTTTTCCTGCCACATGCAACCGCAAAAACCTAAAGTAATGCACTTCCTCCAACACCTCTCCTTTAAAATTTACTTGTACATCTCATCACCTTACTTTTACTTACATTTACCTTCAACATTCTTTTATTGCATACCCTCCCAAACTCTATCACTGACTTCCTTAATCCCTCCTCTGATCCTGCCATGAGCACAGTGTCATCAGCAAACAACAACTGGCTCACCTCCCACTTTTCCCCATTTTCTTTAACCATCTTCAGTCCCCTGCCCATTACCCTCACCTTTACATCTTGAAGATCAATGGTGACATGAAACATCCCTGTTGCAATCCCACCTTTACCTCAAACCACTTGCTGTCTCCTTTTCCAGTTCTAACAGTCTCTACTACTCTCATAAAAACTCTAGACTGCCCTTAAAAGCCTTCCCCCAGTCCCATATATATATGCAAAATCTCACACAGTGCCTTTCTATCTATCCTGTCATAAGCCTTTTCCAATCCATAAAGGCCCCAAAAAAACATATTTATCTTTTCCTAAAGCTTTCTCACATATCTGCCTCATCAAAAAACTCTGATCCACATAACCCCTACCTTCCCAAAACCCACACTGTTTCTCTCCACATATCCTCTCCAAATCCTCTCAATGGAAACCCTCCCTTATGCCATCCCAACTAAACTCAGCAAACTAATCCCTCTGAATCTACTACACTTACATTTGTCCCCTTTTCCTTTGTAAGGCAGAACTATAGAGGCACTCCTCCAGTCCTCAGGCACTCTACCTTACCTTAGACACACATTAAATAACCTCACTAGCCAGCCCACAATTATTGTACCTCCCTTCTTCAGGCACTCCACATGACACCCATCTAACCCAGGTACTTACCTGCTCTCACCATTGTCAAAACTATTTGCACCTCATTTTTTCATATTTCTCCTCCATTTTCCTCTCCCATCACCATCATTTTCTTAGCACCTCCCACAGCTACCACAAATCCCTCCCTATCCTCCTCCACATTTAACATTTCTAAAATAATCTGCCCATCTTTCCATTACCACCTCCTCTTCTGGTAACATCTGTCCATCTGCACCTTTTACATCTTCTTCTCTGCTTACTTTTCTGTCATCATCTCAGTGACCACATAATGAAAAGATACTTTATGTTTGTATGTTTCACCCCATGATTTTACTAATATTCATATCAGGTGACAAGGTATTTATGACCAACACCATCTTTCTCTTCTTTTGCTTTTGTAACCTATTAATTTCCCACTCATGATTCATGTATAATTTCTATTATTTTATTTTTAGGATACATCACATCTTTTCGGCGTTAAGTCAGAATTGTGTGGAAGCAAGTTTGAGCTTAAGGTGAATGATGTTCGCTTTGTTGGACATCCTATGCTTCTTCACCAGCCACAAGCAACAAAAAGACAAAATGAAAAGCACAAGTCATCAATTATTCTCTTTAATATTGTATTTGCTCTCAAGGTGAGTTACTGGCCATATCATCACTTTGATTACAATGGTAGTAATGTGTGTCTGTGTGCGACATTTTAAAGCTGTCCATTCATATCCTCCATCACTGCCATAAGATCATGAGTAATCTTTAGATTATCTTACAAATGTATTCATAGGGATGTTCTGGCTTGGTTTTGGCTTAGCTAGATTAGCTAGGTTTCTGTTGTGTGGGCTTTATTGGAAGGATGTTATTTACTTTGCATTCTTGGACAGAAGCTGATCAGTTTAACAAGATTAGTAAGTTCACCCCACTGGCCAAGAAAGTTAGGGTGTTGTTACTTGCAGTGGAGGTCTAGGGGATGGCGGTTCGAACCCTGCCACCGGTGAAGTTGAACCAAGGGCATGGTTGATTAAATTCCATGCTACAAACTCCTCTGTAAAGTGCACCATCCCAGCCTCCCAATAGGAAGAATTTTGTGACGTTAAACCATCACCATCATCATCATCATCATCATCATCATCATCACCCCAAGAATGCAACTAACTTGATGCCTTGAGATAATTATCTCATGAAAGAAGAGAGAAGACATGATTTTGATATTTAGATCATTAAAAGGAACAGACAGTACTGACAAAGAACATCTCATGAGTTGGGATGAGGTTCTCGAGTAGTTTAATCATTTCACATATACTTCCTACTGTTCCTTTTACGCTCTTTTTTCTACCTGACTCACCTATGTGGATTCTTTGCTTCCATCCAATATATATATATATATATATATATATATATATATATATATATATATATATATATATCCACTATAAAGTAATGTCGTAATCTAACAGAATTAAAGAACATAAAAATTCTGTTAGATATGGTCAATTGAATTCCGTGGTATTTCAGCACATTGCCAATAAAAATCACCGCATGAATTGGGAAGATGCTGAAATAATCTATAGATCAACATGTAGCTTTAAAAGGAAAATAATTGAGTCTTCCCTAATAAATTTTTTACCTAATTTGAATATATCAAATGGCCAGTGGTCACCTGACTGCATCACTACCTCAGCAGTCAGCCACGCGCTACCTCATGTACTCCAAGGTCACAAAACCCCACGCGACCTGCGGAGCATCGGTCATGTAACCTGAGCTTGTTCCTTTCCTCACCTCACATTTTTGTATATAAGCATATGCCTTCCACTATGTATTCATTCTGCTGAAGAGGGTCACAGTTAGTGATCGAAATATACAGAACGTTCGACAATAGTGTCTTCTTTTCTCCGACTGTGGGATAAAAAGTTTATATATATATATATATATATATATATATATATATATATATATAATATACACATATATATATACATATATATATATATATATATATATATATATATTCTCTCTCTTTTTTTTCAATACCTACCACTCTCCTCTACCTACCTCTCCCCTCTAACCCAAGCACTGAGTAGGGACAAGGATGACCTTTTGTCCATAAGGAGATAAAAAAAAAAGGGGGGGGACAACAAATGGATGTGGGATAGGTGAAGGGTGGTTGTGCCTTGTTGGGACAGATGTATGTGTATGTATACCATTACTTGTAAAGTGAGGGAGTTAGGCACTGAAAAAGACATCCTCACCCCTTGAAAGGGGTAAAGGTGTGTATGTATGTAATGGTTTAGTTAATTTCAAATTGTGTTACTGCCTCTAACCCAGGGCAGTGGACAAGATGCCAGGATGACCTGTCATCCAGGAGGTGCCAAGATAAGAGGGAGGGTAGAGGGTGGAGGGGAGTGGAGTGTATTAGGGATGGAATGGGTGGGAATGGTGTTTATGCCTTTTTCTTTTTGGCTACCTCCCTTGTAAGGGGGAAAAAGCCTTTGGTATATGTATGTTACAATTTGTTGTGAATGCACTTTTTTCTTTTGTATCAGGCAACGTTAAGTCACGATATTGTTGACTGCTACCATGACCTCAGTCACCGATTGGGTATTGCATTACGTCATGAAGATCAAAGAAGTCACTTCTTGTCAAAAGAAACCAAAATAATGCTGGCTGCTCATGATGAGGCACCTATGGTATATTATTTTGTTTTTGTTTTAACTATCTCAGATTCATTGATTATTGTTCTGTTTAATGGTACATGCCAATGAAAGAAAAATGATTAAGAATTATTAATGATCATTTCTTTTTTAGACATCACATGCAGCTGACGACAAAACTTCCCCATATCAACTCATATTAGAAAGAAATGTTTTAGCTAAACAATTAAGAGATGTTTATGAAGAGTAAGCAGATTATTTTTATTTACTTTATTATTTTGTTGTTGTTAGTTTGTTACATTATGAAATATGCTGGTATGAGATATAATAATATCTTTTATACTTATGCTCCACATTTTAGATGGTTGTGGTTATACAATTTTTTGCCTTTTTTATATTGGCAGTTTATGTACAACTGGTATAGTTCAGCTTAGATTAAATAACTGGACAGAAGTTAGTTTTTGTCTACCACAAAAGGTTCACCACAGTCTTCAGACAGGAAGGCCACTGAATGTAAGTATATCCAGTTTGATCTGATTATTTTTCTAACAAATACTTGTTTCTTGATTTTGTATTTGGCGACAAGCTCATAATTCATACTATCTATGTTTTGTTCATTGTCAATGCTAATACTTGTTTCTTGCCAGTGTGAAAGTTTACTGGCCAGTCTTCATGCTCTGAAGCCGTACCATACAATGCTCCTACTAGTCAACCGCTGTGATCTGCTGCGGTCTTTGGCAGCTGATGCCTCACCTGCATTGAGGCGTTTGCTTCACATTGAATCCCCCCTAAAACCATTTTATACATTGGCAGCAGATGCAGATCTCACATTGCTACAAGTCTTCATGGTAAAGTACATATGGGTTCTTGATAGATACTGTGTTTGCTCATATTTCTGCCAATAGCTATTTTAACTCAAATGATGTACCATATAGGTTTTGTTCTAGATTATACCAGATGAATTCATTGAGCTGAAGTGCACCCTTTCAGAGTAAAGGGGTTAAGTATGAGTATATTTTGACTAACCAATTTAATCCAGTGACATATATTTAAGATTTGTTTTATCTAAGACTAGACAATTTTGCTCATGCAAAGAATGACCCTTGGAGTGAGAACTTTATGTTTATAATTTTTTTATGAAATGAGAGATACTGTTGTTGAGTAGATGTTTATGTGAGTTGTGAAATCTTGATATAGGTAGTACTTGAATTACAATGGATTATAGTGGAGAAAGTATCTCATAGATCTTTGGGCCCATAGGAAAGCTGAATGAGAAAAAGAAGTAATGTGTTACAGCATATCACATATGACTTTATTTAACAACCTTAAAGCTTTAGATTATATAGCATGTGATCCTTTCAATGAGAAGTTTGCATCATCTGACCATGCAACTGGGAAAGTTTTTTCTCCATCTTGTGATTGAGCCAGCATTTGAAGCCCATTATTTATTATCCAGTTTGTAGTCAATGTGAAAATAATTTCAAATGCTATCAGTTCTTTAAGCCTTGTAGATTACTATAGGAAAAAAAAATTGATCAACTTTTCTAGCATTTATTTACGAATGTGTTCAGAGAAGAGAGCAATGGAAATTTGGATCATTATCTGGTGGAAGGGAAATTGAAAGTGGAGGTCAAGCTAAGAAAGAAGAAAAGTGAAGGAAGTAGAGAGTTTCTGAAAGTAAATCAAGTTGAACAAAAAGGAGAAAGAAAGAATATTATGCAAAGCTAAAAGAGGTATGGGATGTAGAGATGGAAAGGAATAATGGGAGTACAGGAGGATTGGGTATGTTTCAAGGGAGTGCTAAAGTAGCCTACTCAGACAATGTATGGGAGAAGGAAAATGGGAAGAAACAGAAGAAGAGGAAGCAAAAGATGAGATGAAGAGGTGAGGGTGGGGGTGGTGGCAGAAAAGAGGCATGAAAAGAAGAAATGATGAATCATGAAAACTGTAAAGTGTGGAAAGAAAATGCAAGGTGAGGGAAGCCAAGAGGAAAATGGAAGTGAGGTGGTGGAGGTGTTTGATCGAGAAGTTTGGAAAGAATAGAAAACATGTTGGAAGGAAGTGAAAAGAGTGCAGAGAGGTGATATAGGCAGAGAGGATAGGGTGCAAATGGGTTGATGTTAATGGAAGTGAAGGTGGTGAGTGGAAGATGGGCAGAGTGTTTCAAGACATTTTTGAATATGGAGGAGGATAGAAATAAAAGAGAAATAGAAATAATGACAATGATAATAAGGCTGTATGATAATTTTAATTAGTTGTTATTGTTACTATTATTATTGGAAGGAAATTAACAAGAAGGGGAGGCAAATCAAGTACAAGAAAAGGTAAAAGATGCAAATGGAGAGATGATAATGGAAGAGATGGCAGTAAGAGGAAGATTGGCATAGTATTTTAGGGAGTTGCTAAATGAGGAAGAATATAGGAAGGGAAAGCACTAAGAAAATGACAGTGATGAATGAGAAAAAAAGAGGAGAAATAAGAAAAGATGAGGTGAAAGCAGTTATTAAAATGATGAAAGCAGGGAAGGCACCTGGATTAGATGGATGTCATGTGGAGTATCTTAAAAAGGGCGGTACAGTGATGGTGGACTGGCTGGTGAGGTTGTTTAATGTTTGTCTAAAAGAGGATAGAGTGCCTGAGGACTGGACTGGAGGCCTGTCTAGTTCCTCTTAACAAGGGAAAAGGGGACAAGTATGAGTGTAGTAGTTTCAGAGAGATCAATTTGTTGAGTGTAGTTGGGAAGGCTTATGGGGGGATTTGATTGAGAGGATTAGGAGAGGAACAGAAGGAGTAATTGATGAAGAACAGTGTGGGTTTAGGACAGGTAGGGGCTGTGTGGATAAAATTTTTGTGGTAAGGCAGATATGTGAGAAAGCTTTAAGAAAAGGTAAGTATATTTTTGGGCCTTTATGGATTTGGAAAAGTCCTATGACAGAATAAACAGGAAGGCATTGTGAGATATTGCAGATATATGGGATAGGAGGAAAGTAGTTAAAAGCAGTCAAGAGTTTTAAGAGATTAGTAGATCCTGTGTTAGAATTAGAAATGGAGAGAGTGAGTGGTTTGAGGTACAGGTGGAACTTCACCAGGGATATGTCATGTCGCCATGGCTGTTTGATTTATACATGGATGGGGTGGTGTGAGAGGTAAATGCAAAGGTAGTGGGTCAGGGATTGGAGATGGTTAAAGAAAACGGAGATAAATGGAAGATAAGCCAGTTGTTGTTTGCTGATAATACTGTGCTTGTGGCAGGGTCAGAGGAGGGATTAAGGAAGTTATTGACAGAGTTTGGGAAGGAATGTGAAAAAAGGAAGTTGAAGATAAATGTGGGTAAAAGTAAGGTGATGAGATGTACAAGGGGAGAAGATGGCAGCAAATTGGAAGTGAGTATTAAGGGAGAGAGACTGGAGGAAGTGGATAGCTTTAGATACTTAGGGGCAAATGTGGCGGGAAAGGGAGGAGTGGAGGTAGAATGTAGATTGAGAGAAGCAAGTAAATACCTTGGGGGATTTAAAAATGTAATGAGAAAAAGACATTTGGCAATGGAAACTAAGAGTAGATTGTATGAAGGCGTGATTGTGCTGACAGCACTGTATGGGGCTGAAACATGGAACATAAGAGAGGAAGAGTTTAAATGTGTTGAGATGAAATGCCTGAGAAGTATGGTAGGATTACTAGGCTGGATAGAGTGAGAAATGAGGAGGTGAAGAGGAGAGCAGGGTTGGAAAGGGAGTTGGGAGATGGGGTTGATGAAAGAGTATTGGGATGGTTTGGACACATGGAAAGAATGAGTGAAGAAAGATTAGTAAAAGAAGTGGAGAGAGTGAACATGAGGGGACAACCAAGGATGAGATGGATGGATAGGGTAAAAGGGGCCTTAGGAAAGAGGGGAATGTCTGTTGAGGAAGTAAGGGAGAAAACAGAGGATAGGGATGAATGGAGAATATGTACGGATGATGCTGTGATGCAATTGGGGGAGTGGATGGGGGATGAGGGAGTATATGTGAATGGTATTTTGATGCAGCTAGAATGGATTTCTCCCCGTCCTCTCTTTTTCTACACAAGGGGGGAAGGAGAGAGGGGGTCACTGATTAAACGAAGAGGCCTTGCTATGGCTGTGCTATGTCTTGCTGCATTGCTTGTGACCCAGGGCAGTGGGCAAGATGCAGGGATGACCCATCATCCAGAAGGAGTCAAGAAAAGATGGAGGGAGGGGTGGTGAATGGGAGTGGAGTAGATGGGGATGAAATAGGTGTGAGTGAATTTATGCCTTTGACTTTGGCTACCTCCCTTATAAGAGGGAAAAAAACACTGATATATCTATGTATATATGTATTACCATTATATTTATCATTATTATTATTATTATTATTATCATCATCATTATTATTAACTATTATTATTATTGTTGTTGTTATCATTATTGCTGTTGTGGTTGCCATGATTTTCACTGAATACAAAAGTAGCGAATACCCTGTCTGAGCTATTGGCTGCATGCTATTGTACAGTAAAAATCTGCTCTGTAGCATGCAGCTGATACTTTAGGGTCTATATGGGGTGCCCCTATGGACCAGAGTCACACATCATTTTGTTTGTGTTATAGGAAATATCTACTCATAGAGAAATGATACTACTTTATTATACTTCAACTGTCCCTCCATTATGTAGTCCCACAACTCTTAATACTGTCCTGTACCATTTTCCTGAATGTATATTTCCATTTTTGCCTACCCCTTTAGTAGGGGAGGAAAGAATACTGCCACCAAGTTTTCCCCCTCAGATTGTAAAAGGCAACTAAAACAGGATAGAGGATGGGACTAGGCATCCTGCTCTATGTAGCTCTAAAGGGTAAATTCCTACAAGAAGTCAAGGCATAAGAAGTTCTGGGAGGAATTTTCTTAAGGTTTGGGTCTTTTAATATGTGTGGATGTGGTACAGGTAAGAGTTTAAGGGAAGAGATAGGTAGTATGTGAATGGATGCAAAGGGGAGATTGTATGGATGTGTGGGCTGCTTCTTTGTGAATGATGTTTTGACACAACCTGAAAGGATTTCTCCCCATCTTCTCTTTTTCTGAGTGAAGGGACAGAGTGGGAGGGGGCGCTGATTAATTAAAGCAGCCTTGCTGTGGATGTGCTGTGCCTTGCTAATATTGCTTCTGACCCAGGGCAGTGGGTGGGACACTGGAATGACCCATCATCCAAAAGGAGCTAAGATGAGAGAGAGGAAAGGGTGATGGATGTGAATGGAATAAGTGGGAGTAGGTGCGTCCCTTTGACTTGGCTACTTCTCTTATAATGGGGAAGAACCTGTTGGTATATAGATAGAAAAATAGTAATTGGCACCCCCCATAGTCGCAAGGAACAGTCCTCAGCCCTTCCCATAGATCTGTCTGGGAAGAATTAACTGTTTGCATGGAGGAGAGGTAGTCATAGTTTGATAAAGAGAGATCTTGGGTGTGATCTGGAAACTGTGTGGCAGTTTCTTAGGGCTGCATTCCAAGATGAAAGTAGGGGTGTTGATGGAAACTGAAAACAGGCAGCAGGGAGGGGTTTCACAGAAGCACCACAAACAGGTATCCATTGTTGGTCCTGCCATAAGGTAACTCACTGTGTCAAAGGGATTGTTGGTTCTTTAAGCCTTTGGCATTTCTGTTGGGTTATGTTTATTCTGGCTACCATTAAGTGATATTGTTCATCTGTGGAAAACCTATGTAAACAACAAAGGGTTAAGCCATTCTCAGTTAACCCTTTGGTATCTGTATTAAAATTTACATTTCTTGTAGCTTTTGCCAGGCAATTTTGTTTAGCTGAGAGAAGAAACCACAAACATAAAAGGGGTACATGTAAAAATCAATGATGTCATGATGTCTATAACGACCATGTAAAATGCATTGAGGGAACTTAGTATTTAAACAGTTAAAATTTTGTAAATTTCCTTTTAGAAATTTTAGTGTTGTCATATGTACATATGGACTCTTAAGTTGAAAATTTTTCATGAAGTAGATTTTATTTTATTTATTTTTTCTTTGATCAGCTTGTAGGTCACTTGGTTTACTGGGGTAAAGCTATGGTCATCTATCCCTTGTGTAGCACCAGCGTCTATGTTCTGTCGCCTCAAGCAACAACAGTTCTGTGAGTAATTACAGCAAATACAAAGTAAAATTATATTACACTTAAGAGAGATATGTTTCCCTTTTTTTTTTTTAATTAGTCTACAGGGATGGGAGGTCTCCTCTTTTTCTGAATTTTTCTTTGCCCATCATTTTAAAAAAAGTTCTAAAAAAAGGAGGGATGGCAGACCATGACATTGGAAAATTTTAAACAATAAAGATAGTTGACCCACAAGGTTCATTTGACCATTCAATTACTCTCTATTAAAGGACAGTGAGATAGTAAGTTGAGTAAGGAGGCGACCCTATTGCATGTTTATGTATTCAGTTGTAATCTCTATTTTATACAGGATGAATATTGTCAGTGATACATTATGTTCTTTCTCATTGATCAAAGGTCTTAGACATTTTCATACACTGCTGAAATGCTCTAAAATGTTAGCACTCCAGCAGTATTTTATTAGCTGTACAATTAATCTCTTCTACAATAACATTTCAGTTGTGTGCATTTGTATTAACTTAGTTGTATTTACCAAGTTGAGCTTTATAAGATTGAGTCATTTTTGTAGTATTCTGTCAGTTGTATTTACCAAGTTCAGCTTTATAAGATTGAGTCATTTCTGTAGTATTCTGTCCTTTTGTTGGTTCAACTCAGTCACTTGTTTTGAATTTCACAAGTACTCGAGTCATAATTCACACCTTTGGAGATTTGCATGTGCCTGTGTGTGTGTATGCTCATCTTTTTATGTGCATTTACCTATTTGTTGTATTCAAGATAAGAGTTATGTTTATAGTATCTTGTCTCTGTGTCCCCAATGGTTGATCCTGACCTTAGATTCTGCTTTATACAAACTGTTGTACATGTACAAACCATTATAAGCTATGTAAACTCCCATTGTTCAAATTATTCATACAAACTATTCCATGATTCAGTAGTCAAATATAGAAAATGCATTTTTTTTAATGTCTGTCAAATGTCTACACCTTTGTTTCCACCCATTTCCAAAATCTTGCATTTCTTTACACTGAAATTCATTGTGAGTTTGAGTGTGTTGGTGTATATATGCAGTGTATATAGGACCAGTGGTGGGCCAATCAAACAATCCATTGCCCATGACTTCCAGGTAATTGGCAATGGCCATCAGATAGGCCCTTATTTCACTCAAGTAGGAAATGTGTTAATTATCAGGAGAGGTAATGTGGGGGAGAGTAGGATGAGATATGTAGGGCAGTTTGATTCTGTGGCTAGGCCTATTCTGTGTTGGTACTGTCATGGAGCTGGATGATGGCCTAAACACAAGAATGCTATTGTGGTTGTAGAATGTCTGTCAAGCAGGGAAGAGAGAGAGCAAGAGATAGGTGTGAGTATATTGGTTATAGATTCTGGAGCAGATGGGAGGGGAGGGTTACCATGAACTGAAGTTGTGGGGTTAAACCAACTTCAGCGGTTAGACTGCTGTGGAGGTACAGCACTGTCTTGCTACATTGCTTGTGACCCAGGCAGTGGGCAGGGATGGACCTTTATCCAGAGGGAGCTAATATAAAGGATAACAAAAGGGTGTTCCTGCATTGCAAGTGATGTGGCAGGAGATTGGGATGGCATTTCATTCACTAGGAGTGGTTCTAAATAAATCTTATTTGTATAGGAACCAGGTATGCACTTTGAACTGGCCACTTCTTTTATGAGGGAAAGAAGGCCTTTGGTAAATTTATGTATTTACATATAATTTATTCTAATTTCTTGATTTGCAGAAATAGTAAAATAGCAGAAAGTTATAGTGAAGACTTTCCAGGGTGTTCTCTTCATGAAGCTCTCTATGATTTCTCTCTTCCTACTTCCTTGAGTGACCAGCACAACTTCATATCAACTCCACAACAACAGGTATGCAACTCGTGAAAGCCGTATTAAGGGAGGATGAACAAATATAGATGTTTTGTTTACTGAAAATATAAACACTACTATATATTTATTCATTATGTTAAAGGATAGGGATGCAAAGGTAGGCAGTGAACACAATGAGCGAGTAAAAGAGTATTTTGGGTATGGATTGAAATGGAGTCTAATTGACATGTTTACTACAAGGATTATGGTGACATTTCTTCATATTTATTTTGGCAGCAGCAACAGGTTCCTAAAGTCTTGTGGCTACTGAAGCATGGACTTCTTCAGCAACTTCATATATATGTATATCTCATGCCTCAAGACAAACCAACTGATGGAATGCCATCAAGAATCACCAGTAGTCAAGGGATTCTTAACCACATTAGCACAAGTACCAGTCAATCGCCTCAACATATAGGAGGAATGGGTCAACCTGCAGAGGCAGGTTCATCACCCAGCACAAATAGCATCAGCCACACCTTACATTCGACCTCTGTTGCAACTTCATCAGAGAGCAGTACACTCCACTTAGATTCGGGCATCCACTTGAGTCATCCACCCAGTGAAAGTGATCTAGGTTCTGGTAAGAGCATTAACCAATTAGCTTTGACCATCTCTCTAGTTAATGTTGGTCTTATCTTTGTACAGAAGTCATTGGCTTTAAATGATCAGTTAAGGGGTGGTATTTTATGTTCTATATGTGTGTGTGTTTTTACCTATCTGTATACCATACAGAGAGGTAGCCAAGTAGTCAAAAGGCAAGTACCCAATCCCACCCATTGCACTCCCATCCACCACCCGTTCCTCCCTCTCATCTTAGCTCCTCATGGATGACAGGTCATCCATGTATTCTGCCCACTGCCCTGGGTCAGAAGCAATGCAGCAATACACACCACATCTGCAGCAAGGCCACTTTAATTAATCAGTGACCCCCCCTTCTCCATCCCCTTTGGCTGTGTCCAAATATTCATACATAACCAATCCCTTCCCATCCACTCCTTGCATCACAGTATCATCTATACACAGGAATTCTCCCCTCACCCCCATCTCCTGCCTTCTCCTTTCCTTGCTCAACAGACATTCCTCTCTTGTCATTAAAAAGACACATTCCTTTGCAGTGTGTAGTGATGAAAGAAGTCCAAGTCCAGTGGTGGGAGTAGCAGCTGTTGCAGAAGAATCAGTGAAACAGATGCTGGATGAGCACTTGTCACCTTCAGAGAAGGAAATGGTCATGAAAGTACCTGCATCTCACAATGCAGAGGACCTAAAGTTATTTGCCAGGTTAGTGCACTGAAGAATGAAGCCTACATTCCATCGTCTTCTCTCTCACATGTAATGTGGTGGGGACTGATGATGAGTATTTGCATGAGGGGGTCTTGCAAAAAAATTGAGGTATGCAGACCCCATCAGAGTGAGTCCAAGGTCTCGCTTTATCAACTTTGTGTTTTCTTCACCTTGAAGCACATACCTTCCCAAAGTCTGCTACTAGCTGCATCAGCAAACATAAACTGGCTTACCTCCCACTTCTTTCCTTTTTCACTCACTGTATCCAAATCCCTGCCCCTCACCCTCTCATTTACCTTCCATGCTACCCCAAAATTATTGCCTTCATAAAATGTGTAGTTAGTACTCTATATAGGGTAATGGAATCTCAAATTAGATACTTAAGAAATACAAACCAACTGTGAGACAAAATTCAGAATCTAATAATGTGTTCACTGGAGGAAGGGATAATACTTCAAGACTAGAGAACTAACATAGTTCCAATTTATAAAAAGGAAGTGAAAAGAAACTAATGAATTACATATCAGTGTCCCTGATCAGTATAACAAAATTTTGAGAGTGATAAAAAAAAAAAAATTAAATGCCTAGAAGCAGTAACCAGTTTGGTTTTAGAACTAGAAAGTCATGCATATCAAACCTGCTAAGCTTTAACTATTCATTCAGTTACTGAATCAAATTTTCTTTGGACATTTCAGAATATGCCCATACTTGAGAGGTCAGCATCACCTAGAAGAAATCATGTATCGAGCAAACCTATGGAGGTCAGAGCTTCTGCAGATCCTTGACAAGTTCCATGAAGTTCTTATCACATGTCAGCTCCCAGACAACACCCTTACTCCAGCCTGTTTAGCCTCTTCTATTTAAAATATTGTCAAATATGCTAGTCAGATATTGCCATAATTTAGGCAAGGTCATACTCCGGTTAGTATGTCAAAGTCAAGAATATAGTTTCAAAAAAGGAAAGATATTGTTACATGAAGTAACATAATTGTTTAAAAAAATTTACTATGTATATATGTAATTACAAATTTTTATATGTGTACATACATATATAGTTTGGGAGTGTGGGAAGGTATGTGATAGGAAAAAGTTGAAGGTAAATGTGGGTAAAATTAAGGTGATGAGATCTGCAAGGGGAGAGGATGCCTGCAAGTTGGAGGTAAGTCTTAAAGGAGAGAGGCTGGGGTCACATATGACAGGGAATGAAGGACTAGGGGTGGAGGTAAATTGTAGATTGAGAGAAGCAACTTAATGTCTCGGGGGATTAAAAATGATTACGAGAAATAAGCATCTGTGAATGGATGCAAAGAGAAGATTCTATGAAGGGGTGATTGTGCTGATGACACTGTATGGGACAGAGTTTGAGAGAGGCAGAAAGGAGAAGTTTAAATGGGTTTGAGATGAAGTGTCTGAGAAGTATGGTAAGTTTTACAAGGTTGGATGGGGTGAGAAATAAGAAGGTGAGAAGGAGAGCTGGGGTTGATGAAAGAGTTTTGGGATAGTTTGGACATATGGGAAGAATGAGTTAAGAATGATTAGCAAAAGAGATGTGGAAGGCAGAGGTGGATGGAGTGAACTTGAGGGGATGACCAAGGATGAGATGGATGGATGGAATGACAGGGGCTTTGAGCAAGAGGAGAATATCTGTTGAGCAAAGAAGGGAGAAGGCAGGAGATAGGGATGAGTGGAAAATGGCTCTGTATGAATAATGCAAGGAAGGGAGGAGGTGGGGGATGGGGGGGGGGAATAGGGTTGTGTGTGGGTGATGTTCTGACAGCCAAAGGGGATTTCTCTCCGTCTTCTCACGAGGGGATGGCGAGAAGTGGTGTCACCAATTAAGTGAAGCAGCCTTGCTGTTGATGCACTCTGTATTGCTGCATTGCTTCAGACCCAGGTTTTTTCCCCCTTATAAGGGAGGTTGCCAAGTCAATATATGTATGTGTGTGTGTGTATATATATATAATATATATATATATATATGTGTGTGTGTGTATGTATATTAATAAAAAATGTTGCCTTGAATTTCATTGACTGGAAATCTCCAGCCACACACTGTGTTAGTGGTCCTCACAGTTCCATAGAACTTGGTGGGAAGAATCTTTGGATTGATGTCTGCATTATATGGGATTGTTTCTCTGTCAGTGTCTGAAAGTAGTAGGAACTGGAAAGCAGTTGCAGTTTATCAGCTCTTTTCACGTGAAAAGGTGGAGGAAATACTGAGAGAGATCATGGCTCTCGGGTAATTGGCAACAGCCAGCATACTGGCCCATGAGTCTGTCAAAGAACACATATTGTGTTCTTGCCTAGGTATGGCTAGGGTGGGACCATGTGAGATGTCTGCATGTAGAGCAGTTTGTTTCTGTAGTCAGATCTGTTATTTGTAGGTATTGCCTTGTGCTGGGTGGTGACCTGAATGTAGCTGTGATAGTTTCATTCTTGTTTCTCGTGGCAGAGATTTTTTGTTGTTGTTGTTGTCGTTCTCTGGACTGTCTGTCCGAGCAGTCTCGTCTCCCCAAGGAATGCCACGGCTGGAACGGGGTTTTCCCACAAATCCTTTATGGAGTGCACGTTGTGTTGTTTGCGTACGTGATTGTGTATAATGCAGTCTTCCATGATGTGCTGAATAGTATGGGTTGAAGTGTTACATCCTGGGCATTTGTCCACAGTGCAGTCATCCAGTCTCTTCTGGTAGCTTAGAAGGGTTGGGAGTTTGATAGTTGGTCTTGGAGTATGCCCTTTGTGATTTAAGTGTGAATGAATGTTGTGGAGGGCTGGTTGTTAAAGGTCATTGAGCTGCGTACTCTCTCTCTATCTCTCTCTCTTTCTCTCTTTTTTTGTGCCATTCAGTTGGTTGTGCTTGTTTGATTGATGTATTTCTATTGGGAGGACTTTGTTTTTCTACTTAGATGTTCTGTAGGGGTGGTTTTGGTGCATATTATTCTCATTGTTTTATTATATATGATTAATAAGATGTCTGTTTTCCAGATTGTTGGGAACTATGCTGTAGGAGCATAGTCAAGTGTTGTTATCAAGAGGTCTTCATAAAACCTCTGCTGACCAAAGCCTGTGTTTGCTATTGTTTGGTATATTTATTTTCTTGTTGATTTTCTTTGTTCAAATGTGGAATTATTTGAATATTGGGTAAATTTTTCTCATAAGAAATAATGTTAATGGTATGAATCTGCCAAAAGAAAAAAAAATTACATATACCAAAGGTTTTTCCCCCTTACAAGGGAGGTAGCCAAAAAACAAAGGCATAAAATCCACTCCCACCCATTCCATCCCCATAAACTCCACTCCTATCCACCCCCCTCCTTCCCTCTTATCTTGGCTCCTCCTGGATGACAAGTCATCACTGCATCTTAGCCACTGCCCTGGGTCAGAAGCAGCGTCGCAAGACACAGCACATCCACAGCAAGGCCACTTCATTAAATTGGCAACCCCCTTCTCCATCCCCTCATGCAGAAATGGAGAAGACAGGGAGAAATCCCTATGGGATGTGTCTTTTTATTTTTCACACATACTCCCTCACCCCTCATCCCCCATCCACTCCCTTTCATGCATCACAGCATCATCCTTACACAACCATTCTCCATTCACCCCTATCTTCTGTTTTCTCCCTTCCTCAACAGACATTCCCCTCTTTCCCAATGCCCCTTTTACCCGATACATCTATCTCATCCTTGGTCACCCCCTCATGTTCACTACCTCCACCTCTGCCTTCCACACCTCTTTTACTAATCTTTCTTCACTCATTCTTTCCAGGTGTCCAAACCATCCCAATATTCTATCATCAACTCCTTTTCCAACCCCACTGTCCTCTTCACCTCCTCGTTTCTCTCTCTATCCAACCTAGTAATCCCTACCATACTTCTCAGGCATTTCATCTCAAACACAATTACACTCTTCCTCTCTCATGTTCCATGTTTCTGCCCCATACAGTGCTGTTGGCACAATCACCCCTTCATACAATCTCCTCTTAGCATTCATTCCCAAATGTCTATTTCTCGTTACATTTTTTAATCCCCCCAAGGCATTTACTTGCTTCTCTCAGTCTACATTCTACCTCCACCTCTGCTCACTTTCCTGCCACATTCGCACCCAAGTATATAAAACTATCCACTTCCTCCATTCTCTTTCCCTTAATACGCACTTCCAATTTGCTGCCATCCTCTCCCCTTGTACATCTGATCACCTTACTTTTACCCACATTTATCTTCAACCTCTTTTTGCACACCTTCCCAAACTCCATCACTAACTTCCTTAATACCTCCTCTGATCCTGCTATAAGTGCATTGTCATCAGCAAACAACAACTGGGTTATCTCTTTATTTTTCTCCATTTTCTTTAACCATCTTCAATCCCTTACCCATTACCCTTGCTTACCTCCTGTACAGCCCCATTCATGTATAAATTGAACAGCCATGGCAACATGACACACCCTTGGTGAAGTCCCACCTTTATCTCAAACCACTCACTCTCTCCATTTCTAATTCTAACACAGGCTTTTCTACTCATGTAAAAACTCTTGACTGCTCTTAACAGCTTTCCTCCTATCCCATATATCTGCAATACTTCCCACAGTGCATTCCTGTCTACCCTGTCATAAGACTTTTCCAAATCAATAAAGGCCCAAAAAACATCCTTGCCTTTTCCTAAAGCTATCTCACATATCTGCCTTACAACAAAAATCTGATCCACCCAACCCCTACATGTCCTAAACCCACACTATTCCTCACTAATTACTCCCTCTGCTCCTCTCCTAATCCTTTCAATCAAGACCCATAAACCTTCCCAGGTACACTAAAAAAACTGATCACTCTGAAACTACTACACTCATGCTTATCCCCTATTTCCTTGTAAAGCGGAAATATACAGGTACACCTCCAGTCTTCCAGCATTCTACCTCTTTTAGACAAACATTAAACAACCTCACCAGATAGTCCACTATCACTGTACTTCCCATTTTTAGACACTCTTCATGACACCCATCTAACCCAGATGCCTTACCTGCTATACTATTTTGTAAATATTTTGTAAACCCATAAGGAGCTAAGATGAAAGGGTGGTGGATGAGAGTGAAATTAATAGGAGTGGGTATGTGACTTGGCTACCTCCCTTATAAGGGGGAAAAAGCCCTTGGTATATAGATAGATAAGGCACCTGGGTTAGATAGGTTTCATACGGAGGGTATGAAGAAGGGAGATACAGTAATAGTGGACTGGCTAATGAGGTTTATTGTGTGTCTAAGGGAGGGTAGAGTGTCCGATGACTGGAGGAGTGCCTGTATAGTTCCAGAGGGATTAGTTTGATGAGTGTAGTTGGGAAGGCTTATGGAAGGGATTTAATTGAGAGAATTAGGATAGGAACGGGGAATAATTGGTTAGAAACATTGTGGGTTTAGGAAAGGTAGAGGTTGTATGGATCAATATTTTGTGTTAAGGCAAATATGTGAGAAAGCTTTAGGAAATGTAAAAATGTTTTTTTGGGCCTTTATGGATTTGGAAAAACTCCAATCATAACTGTTCTCTTTTGAGTCCGAAGTGCTCTTTGCTCAACCTTGTACATTAGAGGACTTTGGTTTCCACAAGCCTTACATTAACCATAGTTTCTGGAAAAACAAGATTCTTATTTACAGGAATTATTTTATTTGTATTGGTAGCATTATGGGGGGGCTTGATGACTAGCTGGCTTCTATATCGTATCGGTGAAAATAAAAAAGCAACAGTTCTTATTATGGTTATTATCTAAAATTGGATGTAGGGCATTAGCCTATCCTTTTGAGGCTAGGATGCAAAACTTCAGGGAAAACCCTGTATGGGTTATTGACTATAATTCTTATGTGGTCAGTATTTAAAGGATTTGTGAAATCTCAATGGACCAGTCATGCAGCTTCCTTTCGTAATTGGAGAATAGTCTCCACTCAAAAAAGAATGCTAATCTTTGTTAATATGCAATGGTGGTGTGGTTGCCACAAATATAAATACAAGAAAAAATTTAGAGAATTCAAAGGAGTGTGACTAGAATGATCCTTACCCTGGCTGAGAACATGCATGAGAACTTGAAAACCTTGGATTGCCCACATTAGAGAAGTAAAGAGAAATAGGCGATATGATAGCTATCATTAGAATGGAGAAAGGAATTATAATAAAAAAAGATAATAATAGTACAAATGGAGATACAGAGATAGGACCCTGTGACCACAGCTTCAACCCATCTATTAGTTTGGAAAATACAGCACAGACAGAAGTTCAAGCGTCCTCCCAATACAGGTCTATGGGAGGACCCAATGATTTGCTGGCTACTGTAGATTCCATGTTTTCAGTCTGAAATGCAAGGAAACTGTCATTATTATTTTTTTTTTCCTGTACCACCCTTACTCCAATCTTGTCCCTCTTCATTTTCTAGATTTTTTTTTTCCCATCTCAACAAAGACCTCTTCATTGTTTTTTCCACATCTGATCACTATCATCTTTAATATCCTAACTAGAGTTTTATCAATTTTTGTTATACAGTAGAATGTCATTTTACATTAGATAGGGTCCACAAGAGAGCATTTGATTTGAAATTAGTAGCAGCAGCAGTGTTGGCAAATGTCGCTTCACCCGTCACTGTTACATTCCTTAGCTCATTTCACTTGATGAATTTGTATAACAAACCTGGAATCACAGTGAACTTGTGATTGCAGATTTTTCACTATTTTTGAAGTATCTGAGGCTGTATTTCAAAGGCTTGCAGCATTGGGCTCATTTGGGGAAATATTTGTCATTGCATATCTTCTATGCATAACTATAGTACATCTTTCATCTCACTATACATGCATACATTTAAGTGGAATTTTCCCTTAGAAATATCCTGTAAAACATAGGCAAATTTGGTTTTATTCTCATTGAGTTATGAGTAGAGTGGACAGTTCACTATTTCCCAATCTTCAGAATCCATCACTTTTATTTTCTATTATAGTGTGCTAGACTGCCTTGTTAAAAAATAAAGACAGTCTGTTGCAAAAGAATAGAAGGGATAGAAACTGGTAGTAGACATCATCTTCAACATCATGGTGATGAATAGTACACACATAACTAGAGAAATTTGCCCAAGTAATGTAGTTCCCTGCCCTCATGTGTCAGTGCACAAAATGAGGAATAATGATAAACATTGGGTGATGGGTAGTGGACAGTGGCCTGGGAGACATGTTTGTGTTATGTTTGGCAGGAAGCAGTATAGTTGTATGTACAGGAAGATAGGTGCTAAATTAGATTTGTAATTTAGGAGGATTCACTTAAAATTGGTACCATAGCCCAAATTGCATGTCATGTTAGATAAGTATTTTTAGATTTATTTCCATTAAATTGACATTCTACTGTACTTCATTCACTTCCCAACATTCCATCTTCACATATTTTGCCATATTCCATATTCTGTTTTACCCACCACCAATGTTCCCTCTAATTTTTTGCTGTGTGCAGAAATTTGCTTGTGTGCAAATTTTGCCTTCTCTGAAAAGTATGTGTGCACCCATGCAGCAAAGTTATTTCATTTATAATGGAAGCACTAGTTAGAAGAGAGAAAAAAAAACAGTTATTGGTTTGACGGTTGGTAAGTTACCATATTTTTAGAGAATTTATAAGTTGATGTTTGGGTGGAAATTCTTTACTGAATTGATTTTAATGTAATTTGAAAACCTTGTGTGTGCACATTTTTTCTTTATGTGCACTAGTTGTAAAACGTATGTGCATGCGCACAGCTTAGAAGGAATGTTGCCCACCACCCGAGCTTCAGCACATCATTCTCATACAGCTTCCACAACACAAAAAGTTAGCGATAGAATGAAGGATGCTTATACATTTGATGACCAAAATATTGAGTTTGACTTTGTCATTGGCTAGTTAAGTTGAGGACTTTGTAAAAAAAAAAAAAAAAAAAAAAAGAGAGAGAGAGAGAAAATATGCATGAAACACTACATTCAATTTTTTTGGATAACTTCTTGGTTGTACTGGTTTTTGAAATTTGACAGTTGCTAACATCATATCTTTAAGATGTTCAATGCTCAAATACCTAACAGTTTTTCATTTTCTATTCAGACAAGTTAGGTTTGTCTTTTTACATTTGTCTCTTTTTCATAATACAAGCTTGATTACTGTACACTAGGAACAAATGTAACCAATATAAAAACAGTGGATGAATTGGAGTAAAGGTATCTTGAAGAGAGAATTTTTTTTACCCCTTTCATCTTTTACAACATAGAATCATACCATTCTCCAACAATAGAAAAGAAACTAAACACTCACAGAAATAATCATCTTGCAAACATAAAGTAAATAATATAGTAACAATAATAATATATACATATACCAACAGCATTTTCTCCTTTACATGGGAGGTAGCCAAATTCAAAGGTATAAATCCACTCCCACCCATTTCATCCCCATATACTCCACTCCCATTCCTCCCACTTTTCTTGCCTCCTCTTGGATGACCGGTCATTCCTGCATCTCTCCCACTGCCCTGGGTCAGAAGGAATGTAGCAAGACACAGTACATTCACAACAAGGCCGTTTCATTTAATTGGTAACCCCTCTCTCTGTCCCCTCAAGTAGAAAAAGAGGAGACTGGGAGAAATCCCTATAGGCTGCATCAAAATATCATTCACATATACTCCCTCATCCCCTAATTTCTCCCATGCATCTCTGCATCATCCATACACAACCATTCTCCACTCACCCCTAGCCTCTGTCTTCTCCCTTTCTTCCTCAACAGATATTCCCCTCTTTCTCAGTGCCCCTTTTACCTCATCCATTCATCTCATCCTTGGTCACCCTATCACATTCACTCACTCCACTTCTTTTATTAATCTTTCTTCACTCATTCTTTCCATGTGTCCAAGCCATCCCAATACTCTTTCATCAACCCTGTCTCCCAACCCAAATCTCTTCCTATGCAGACGACATAACAATCACATGCACACATCGTAACACAGACAAAGCTGCAGAAATAATCCAGCCATACCTTGATACACTCAACACATGGTTCATCACATACAGACTCAAAATAGCTCCAACCAAAACTACATCAACACTTCTCACCAACTGGACAAAAGAACACACATACCTCATCTCTACATCAACAACACTCTAATACCACACACAAACACATAGAAAATTCTTGGTGTAACATACGATACATCCATGTCTTTCAAACAACACATCACAAACATAAAAAACAAATGCACACCTAGACTTAACACACTTAAGTCAATCACTGGAACAACATTTGGACAAAACAAAGAAACTAATACAACAATATACAAACAATGCATACGTTCAGTGATGAATTATGTGAGTCCTGCATGGGCTCCTAATCTCAGTGAGACACACCACAACACCCTTCAAATCATACAAAACAAAGCCCTAAAAACAATTACAGGCTGCACAAATACAATACCTACAGACCATTTACACCATGAAAGAAGTCCTCAAAGTCAAGGACCACCTCGACATGAGAGACACACAAACACTTGCCGCAGCCACCACAAACACATCACACCCACTACACTACAAAGCAGAACACCCACACACATCGAGAAACATTAAAACAACACCCAAAGACCTGTATCACACACAGATACTCTCTTCTCTTCCTCCACAACCACCAAATACCAGCCTCCGGAAACATATTCATAATATCACTCACCGCTCCATTAACACACTGCCGCATGCCAGACCCCCTGATATCCACCCTTCTGAATCCTCTCTTCCACGAAAGGACAGAGTCCACCTGGCCAGACTGCGGTGCGACCTCCACCCAGCACTTCTAAGCTACCAGGAGAGGCTGGATGACCGCATTGTGAACAGCTGCCCAGGATGTAACACTTCACCCCATACCATACAACACATAATAGAAGACTGCATTATACACAATCATGCACGCAAACAACACAAAATACATTCTATAAAGGATTTGTGGGAAAACCCAGTTTCGGTTGTGGCATTCCTTGGGAGACTGGACTGCTCGGACAGTCTAGGGAACGACAACAACAACAACTCCCTTTCTGTCCTTCTCACTCTATCCAGCCTAGTAACCCCTACCATATTTCTCAGGCATTTCTGTCATGCTTTTCCTCCATTTTACATCTGATCTCCTTTTTGCCTCATCTTATGTTTTGCTTCTCTTCTTTTTTCTTTTTACCTTTCATGTTTCCCTTGTCCTTTTTTATAACCAATGCATGAATGCTCATTTCTTCTCTTCTACAACCTTCTTTGCTTCATCACCCCACCACTCGCTACTGTTCCTTTTATTGCTTCCCATCCTCCTTTTTTCATACACCATCTTTGCACACCTTGTTACTCCCTCCTTGAAACACCCCCATTCCTCCTCCACTCATACCTCTACTGTCCTTCATCTCCTCCCACTCTGCTACATACACCCAAGAAATATTAGATAACACAAAGAGCAAAGATAAAAAGTCTGTGCATAATCCTATACTATTGTTCTACTTGAATTCCTGTGGCTGGCATTAGCATCAGATCAACACTTGCAATTTGTGTAGGTGCTATTTCTATGGTAATGGGGTTTTACTTTTTTATACTTTCCCTTTGATGTATATTTCTACTTGAACATCTTGCATAAACATGTAATCAACCAAGTTTTGTCATACAAAGTTTGATAGCATAAAATATACTTATAAACTATTATGAAAATTCTATTTGATCTTTTGTCACATTATTACCAATGTATTAAGGTTTCTCCTTGAGGTCACACATCACAAGAGATCTTAAAATCATCATATACCGTGTTTTTTTTATTGACAACTCCAATCCATTCTTTTCTCCGACCCTGCTCGTCACCTCTCCCTTAACACTGGGGACCCAGCCCTCCATGTAGCAGCTCAACAATACTGCCACCTGATGTCTATTCACTGAACCACACAAAAATTCAATATGGCTGCCCTCAGCCAAATGACAATAAATGAACACTCCAACAGACTCCTTGAAGAAAAGTCTGAAGGAAGTTCTAGCCCCGCAAGAGTTGAAAAGAGGAAGTCCAATTGCTATCTTGCTTAGATGGGGTTGGAGTGGTGATCAATGGGTTTGGTCGTCACTCAGATTTGTCAGCAATAGCAACAATTTCCCTCAATGTGTATGGTGGTGTAGGAAACCTCACATTGTTCACAGGGAAGTGTCACCGAGTGAAGTGAGGTTGCAGTAGTGTGCTTTAGATTTACAAGAGCTGTTGCTGTTCTCTTGTCTTCTTCCTACAGTACAGGTACCTTGCTGGGATCTACTCTCCAGCCAGGGCAGGACTTTTCGGATCCATGTTCTCTAGCCTTCTCCCTATTCAAGGTGAGAAGAGTAGATCCTAAGAACTACTGTCGAGTCATCCTGGCTGCTGCAGAACTATACTGCCCCTGTTAGTCTCAATACAGGACCTGTTCTGTTGGCCTGTGGATTGTGTCTATGGGCTTCCAGAGATCATCTCCCCCTACCAACACCAAATGCCTGTGTTAGTAATGGGAACAATGAAGTTACTGAAAACTGAAGGAAAGTTTTGGCAACTGCAGTCTCGTAATTAGCATTGAATGCACAGGTAGGAACTGATCCCTGGAGGCACCACAAGATGGCGAGGTAGCAGTTGGTCTTGCACCAGGAAGGAAAACTGGATGAAATCTGAGCTCCCTCCTAGTACAGGGAGGGAACTTAGCTTTCCTCATCCATCCTATGACCTCCTCTGTAGATTCAGGCAAGGAGTGTGTCTAATACAAAATTAAGTTATTGGACTGTCCAGGAGAAAATGGAAACAAAGGTTGTACAATAAAAATGATTTATTCTGCAAGAAGCCAAATCCATATGTACCATGGAGGCTACGGTCCTCCCACACTTGTACAATGCATAGGGCGACACCCACTCAACCAGCTGGGCCCTCTCCCGCCTGCCTACCACACAATATTCCTCCTGCCAACCGGGCTTCACCATTTCCCAGAGCCACAGCAGTCCTTCACACCAGGTTTGCAAATTCAGTGACTTGTTCCAGATGTTATCTTATGTAGGTGATGTCAATGGTGGTGTGATGGGAGCAGATGGGTGGTTCCTTCAATCTCTGCAAACTAAAAGTACTCCACCTTTGTATAGGAAATTAAAATTCTATATACCAAAATAGATGTTTCCATTCACCACTGCCTTCAATTCTTTATGACCAACAGCTCCAAAGCCATCAAACACTCCCACCACTCCCACCACAAAGTTGGTCACTTACAAACTGCAAATATCCTTTAGAATTTTAATGAACTAAAAGGTAAAGACACAATCATCTTCATTCTAATTAGCAAAATGACGTTTTGCAGGGAAAATAATTAAATAAACAATAAATAAATTAATAAATAAAAAATTTAAAGCCCCACAAGGCCAAGAGAGGACCTCCACCGAGCCGCACATTCCTGGTGTCAAGCATGACGCAAATGCGCTCCACCTACCACTGAGAGCCTTCCCTCAACATTATAAAATAAAACCCGTATTTTTGTTTGCACACATGGAAAGGCAGACAGTCATTCAATGCCACAGGGCTACTTTGTCACCTACACCCTAGCCTTGCTTACAAGGGGCAGTGTAACCAGCAAGACACCCTGCATTCCCATAATCCACTCCTTGGAAAATATATGCATTCACTGGCCCGGCTCGGTACACCCTCCATAATGCTATGGTGGCCACAATACCCATGACCTGGATTTTGACTAACTGTGCAGCTGCAGAGGTCCAAATCGTACAACTAGGGACCTCCTGGGATCCTCTGGGAACTGCTGCTACCCATGGCATTGGGTGCTGGTAACTGTTGTGCAGATGCAATTGAAATTTGACCTCTGCAGTGCCACGCAGCTAGCTTGTGGAGCTTCCTCCGCCCAGCAATCCTAAACTTGGACCAACGACATCCAAACCACAAAAACACCAATCAAGCATGACCCTACTGGCCTTTGAGTGCCCTGTATGTGTGTATAGTTTTGTGTATATTTAGGTTTATATACCATGAGGATGTGTGTGTGTGTATATGTGTGTGTACATGTTTATTTTATGTGCCTGCATGTTACACACAGGAGGTACAGAATCATGACGTGCTGGAATGGTACTGGAAATAATGGAATGATCCCTAAAGCCTGTAAGGCAGTGGGGTAGGACTACTGTGGATGCTGCCCCTTCCTGCTGCGTGTTTAATCATGGTACAGCATTTGGCTAGCAAGGGTAGAGAATTATGGAGCGTTCCTTCATTAACAGCATCCACAGAGACAACAATGACAATAAGAATATATATACATATATACACATACATACATATATACATATACATACATATATATATATATATATACATACATATATAAATATATATACATATATACACATATATATATATATACATATATACACAATGTATACATATATATATACACAATGTATACATATATATATACACACATATACATATATATACACACACACATATATATATATATACATAATAATAGTAATAATAATAACCCAGCATGATGAGAATGACCTAGTGGCCAATCCTCAACATGCTAATGTGTGTATATGTGTGCATGTGGGATGACAATGATGAAACATGATTACTAGGGATGATGTAACGATCACAGCACTGGCACAGACGCTCCTTTCTACAACTCCTTGGCAGATATTTGTTTTATCTTTTTCATCCAGAGCCACAATAGCAAATGTCCTACACTGTCCTCTTCTCTTAATTTTTGTAACTCGAACCACTGGGACTGACACAGCAGCCATTGGCACTTTCCACAGCAGCTAAACACTTCACTTCCCTGTCATGGGGACCAACAGTTGTGCCATCACACAGTTCCAAGCAGTCCATCCCACACGGTCGAGTACACACACTTCTGCCTTCACAGCATCACTTCTCCACTTCCATACCTGAGAAAAGAGCAAACAAGTGTTCTGGGCTTCAGGAAGGGCTCGCTCGCTCCCTTCCTCCTCCATCACTTCCTCCGTGAAAGACGCCATTATTTATATAAACTACAAAAATAGTCAACTCGTATGCAATCTTTTCTTTGCAATGATGAGCTTTGAAGTGCCCCCCTTTTTTTAAACCCTTTCATGCCCTTGGCAACCCTTCCAATATCACAGGATGTTGCACAATTTGCCTCTATTTTGGTGACAGTAATTTCAAATACTGAACACAATTCAATCACATTGTCACTCCTAAATTTCATACAATTATATGCATATATTCTAGACATGTAAACATACATACCATACATGAGTGCATACACATGTATACATATATTTTACATAGCTAAATGTGCACAAGCATTTCCATATGTGCATACAAATATATACATTCATATACAAGAACCCAATACATAAATCAATACATAAACTACTCACACATACACTTGTATACATATCTTCATTTAAAAAATGGAAACAATTTTATGTTCATGCGTACACATGAATACACACATAACCATATATACATCCACACACAAACCTTTATTCTAGTATTCCTATCTTGTATCATCATTTATGCTTCTTCTATCATTTTTCTCAAACTTATCTTTTCCTTCACATCATGTACCAGTAGACTTGGTTCCTCCATTTTCATCATTTCCAAATGTTTTCTCCTTTTTTGCACTCTTTCACTTCCACCTCTGGCTCATACAACTAATTAGTCTACCCTCTCATTCTCTCCAAGTCTGCAACACCATAGAAGAGTTCTATTTACCTGTCCCCCCTGCAACTCCCTCAGTTTTACAATTTTTTCACATCTGCTTGACTTCCTCTCTTGGTAAAATGCTTATTTCAGCATTTACCTCACTATTAACCTTCTAAAATGCTATTCTTTCCACAACCTACTTCTAAACAGAAGTGTCTTCTCACTATGCTCCACCACTATGACCAATTCTTAGTGTGAGTGTTTGTGTATGTGCACTTGCAAACATGTATGCACATACATGACAAAATGTGAGTAGACAGGATGCAGGATAAAATTTAGACCTATCAAACTGATTTTGTTGGAATCTATTGGATGAAAACTACAGCAGAGATTGGTCCCACTCTCCCTTTCTGCTTAAGTAGCAACAATTACCCTTGGAGACAGTTAAGTCTACTTCTTGTGTCACATGTAGTGAGAAGGAATGGAATTATAAAGTAATGGAAGCATGTAAATGTCTATGTGGAATGAAAGTTATGGGAAAAAGGTATTTGGGGATATATGTAAAGGTTATATGAAAGATTAACTGTAGTGTGTAAAACAAACAAGGCAGAAATTAAGTGTATGAACATTTCTGGGATGAAGTTTTAGAGAAATATGGCAGGTATTACAAGAATGGATGGAGTGAGGTAGAAGTGGGGCTGGGAGTGGAGGTGGTGAGATATCAGACAGGATAGCCTGAAGAGTGCCGAGGTAGTTTGGGCATATAGAAAGAATGAACAAAGAGACTGGTGATGAATGTGGAAAGTAGAAGTGGTTGGAAGCTTGTGAAGACAGAGACTGAGATGGATATATGTGGTATGGGGGTTTTTGGAATGTGTCAGTTATGGAACAAGGTGTAAAAGAAATGAAAGAATGGAGGGAGACTGCCAAATCATGAAGCATTGTGGGTAAACAAGTTCTAGCTGCTGGGCTCTGCTGTGGAAGTCCTGTGTCTTGCTAAATGCTCTTGAGTGCAATGGGAGTCAGGGACCTATCATCCGCAAGGTGCATATGGGATGGGTGTTGTAGGGTTCCAATTGTAAATGGGAATGTGTTTCAACTCAGCTACCCCTTTATAAGGGAGAGAAGGCTTCTGGCATATGCATTAGTATTATCATGAAGATATCTTGTGGGAAAAGAGGTGGATGGATGGAATAATGGAGACACTGGATTCAAGAGGAGTCTCTGCTGGAAAAGGATGAGAAAATGCAAAAAAAAAAAAAAAAAAAAAAAAAAGGAGTGAAGAATGTGATGAAGGAATGACATGGCCTGAAATGATAGTAGTGAGGGTAAACCAAAACCAGTTCATGCTGCCAGGCCCTGCTGTGGTGTTTCATTGTGCTGCACTGGTTTCAACCTCTGCAGTGTGACAGGAGATGACTTTTCATCCATAAGGTGCTAACACTGGAGCAATGATGGATGGGTTTTCACGATTGTGGGATGTGTGTATGTGCTTCAAGTCAGCCACATCCCTCACAAAGGGAAAAAGGTATTTTCATATGCACCACTATTACACACATCTTTTAGCAAGTGATTTTGTCCTCTCCAAGTATGGCAGCCTATACACCTCCACAATTGGAAGGTTCTGACTAATCTCTTGGCTGCATCAATAGTCATTTATGCATCAGGACTACTTTTCAGTACAAGCTGAATCCATTTATGCCCCTTCAGTTTACAATTCATCACAGAAACTGTTCTGAGCTAAATGTGGTATCTCCTTATTTTGATCATTTGTATACCACTTGTTCTCTCCTCTGTTGGAACACACAGTGGTTGTGTTGTGAGTGAACTGCAAATGCATCAATGGAGTATTTAAAATGATAAATTTGCATATTGAAAAAAAAAAAAAAAAAAAAAAAAAAAGTAGAAGAGAAACCGGAGACCTGAACTACTGCATTTCTAAATCTGTGTTTGTTTCATTTGAAGATGAAAAGGCAAAATGGTGACCTCCATTGGTAGAGTGGGGAGCAATGACAGCAGAAAAAATATCTCAAAAGATTAGCCATTTCCTAAGAACTCTGCCTAAAGAAGCTAGGTTCTGTTGTGGTAACCATGGGAAGTCCATCAGTTTTATACACACGAAAAGCATCTCTCACACACAATAACGGATTACCCCATAAGCTTTACATTAAAAAAGTTACACAATACACAAAATTTACTGATTACTTTTACTCAAAAGTTTGTGCAGTTCATTCACACTTTACCTACAAACATGTATACATATTTATATGAACACATGTACATCCACAAACATACATTTCTACATTTATAAATACATATGCACTGGTACACATACATATTTGCACATACACATGCATTCATACATGGGTGTTTATATGAATGTATATATGTAAACATGTACAATATTCATATGTACATATAGTTTTGTATATGCACATACATGTTCTTATTTACATATGTGTAATGCCATGTACACAAATGCATATATAAAATGTACACAGGTGTTCATAATACATACATAAATACTGTGTGCAATGTACAACTTATAAACATGTACTGAATGCACACACACACACACAAGTCCATGTATATGTATACTTACATGCATACAAACAATATTTGCATACAGTACTACATATGAGGCCTCACATGCTACAAGGGGGCAAACAGCAGGCCAGACAAATTCAGGGTTTTGATGGGCAACACTTTTCACTCTTCCTTTATCACTTCCACTCCCGGGAAAAAAAAAAAAAAAAGTGCACTGTAACCAAGACAGTGATGTGCTTCACTTCCAGATATTACCCTAGTTAATTTGTCATACTTTCGTGATTTCTGATGATTTTAAAATTTGTCACACAGCCCCATAAAAATATGATGTCTCATATGTATACATACATGACTACACAGGTGTAAACATGCACGTATGTGCACATATTTGTCAATGTATATGTATACATGTATGATGTGTACGTCATTACATGTATCTGTATGATGCATATATTCATGCATGTGCCATGGGCATTATTTCACACAAATGTTAATGTATTTTCATTTTACTTTTGGATCCAATGTCTTTTAATGTTTATTCCACTGCAATGTCACTTGTCACTACACTTCCAAACTGCTTGTTGAGCAGAAACAAATCATAAGTCAAGCAACAAACACCACTTAAACTCCACACACCTTTACTCTCCAGTCAATTACAATCCCTCACTTTTCAAGAGTTAGCTTCACCATAGTCCACAGCAGCTCCATGTCCAAGCCACCACACTAACATGTAAGCCAATTAGAATCAATCTGTACCATATTTTCTTTTTGTATTCTTTCACCATCACTATATTAGATTCAAATGTCCACATGACTTTTTGTTTTGGATTTCCATTTTCCTTCTGAACACAGCCTTCTTTGGTGCTCTCAAATACTTGCACAGCAGCAAATGCAATACACCTCTTCTCATTGTTGCACAACCCAGCACCAGCTTCACTCATGCAACATCACGTGACACAACACTCTTATTCCCACTTCTAACACGAATCCTATCATGGCAACCTTCACCAAGCCAAAACCATTCTTCATGAGCCAATAGCACTGCCATTGTCCCCACTGTTGTCCATGTGGTTGGTTGTGATGGAAGCAGAGGTGGACAAGGGGCGGTTCCATCCGTTGGGTCATCTACGATTCAACCCATTCCACCTCATTTGGCTGGAGCCAGAGCGGAGGGAACTGACGCTGCTGATGGCGCTGCTCCCGCTGGGCCCACAACTGTAAGGAAATGATCTGAATCAGACTAGTATACATAATATGAAACAAGTCTACAAAAATGGTACATTCAGCTAAATTCAGTAGTCAACACTAGTCACATGTATATTCAGAGGGATAACCAGGCTCCTGTACAGCTAATGTTTTTGGAGATACTTGCATGAGGATTGAAAATGTTTAATGCAAGACAAATTCCCTGTGAGGATTCCAAGTGACCAGCTCCAATTGGCACAATAATAATTTGTGAATCTATCAAAGCAATTACTACACAAACTGGGTAATTTTCAAACATCCTGGTAACTTTAAAACATCCTCATGTTAGCATACTTCTCCACTGTACTTATATAATCTACATTCTTATAGGGTTCTAAACATCAGAACAACTGCTGAGGGTGCACAAAAATTATAAGGAAGATGAGCAAAAAATAAGACAATTCCAATACTGACAACAATTGGTACAAAAACTTGGAGCAAAAGCAATCTACTGACTTTAAAATTCAGGGGAATCAACTCTTTATTCAATGCTGCTCATACCTAAGCTAAAACTGATCTAAATGGGAGATTGCAGCTTATATCTACAACAAAAAATCATAAACAGGAGTTAAGCACAAATGCCTGGCAGGCCACAAGAGTATGGTGGGGTAACTTGTTAAACCTTCAAAGGGCAGTCAGAAGGCAAGAGCAAGAAGTCAAGACACAGAAAAGGCAGAGGGAAGCACGTGCAGCCTTACCTCCAAAGTGGTGTGGCGCATACTGGGCAGGAGGCAGCAGAGGATGAAGGAGGGCCTCAGGCAGGTGATGAGGAGTGAGATGGCGGGGTGGGCCGGGTGAACGACCCTCTAACCCAACCACCCCTCCTCCCCCTCCCATTGCTGCTGCTGCTACTGCTGCTGTCGTGGCCGAAGAGGAGGAGGACGAGGAGGAAGAGGAGCAGGAAGAAGGGGTGGACAGGCCAGAGGAGGGCGGAGTACAGGCAGAAGAGACAGGTAGAGAAGAAGGAGGAAGATGCAGACCTTCTCTAGTGGCGAGTGGGGAAGCCACCTTTCCAGGGGCAGGGTTGGGTGTGGAGGAAGGGGTGGGGGACTTGCGGGCTCGTTCCTGAAGCTCGTGGATCTTGTGGGTTGAATAAACAGGGTGTAGGACTCCACTTGGGCCACCTCTTGATAGGTCCTCTGCTGAGGTTGCCCCTGGGGGTGCTGCCCCAGGGGGGAGGGGGTACCTCAGCCCTGGAGGTAACCCCCCAGCCAGGTACGGGCTTGGAGGGAATCCTGCAGCCAAGGAGATGGCTGGCAGGGCTCGGTAGTCATAGGGCATGGCAGTATACGGTGACTGCAGGAAGGGTGGATAGTAGGCTGATGACGTTGGAGGTGGAGGTGGTCCTGTCGTCTCCATGGTGGGCTTGACACCTTCATTCTTGTTGGATTCTCCCCCACGTTTGTCTTTATCCTTATCCTCCCCCTTGGCTGGCGTCTGGGGACCTGGAGGCACCGTATTCACCTTGGGACTAGAAAGGGGAGCAGGGGGTGATGGCTTAGGTACAATTGGGGCTTTGTCCCCTAACTTTTCTATGGACATCACTGGGGGCTGAGCTTGTCGAGGGTCAAATGCTGGAGGAAACCGGTATGCAGCCAACATGGCCTGGCTTTCTATTTTATTGTCCTTAGGCAGCTTGTCCTTGAGAGGAGAGTTGGCTAGATGGGGAACAATACCAGGTGGTAGGCGGGATAGGTCTGTGGGTCCCTTGTCTCCACTGTCCTTGAGCAAGCTACCAAGGTCCTTACCCTCTGCCTTGGCCTTTTCTATATGCTCTTTGTACAGCTGCTCCCGAAGATACGAGTCTTGGAAGGTGGGGGAATAGATATGCGGAAATGGGTACAAGAACTGAGGAGAAACCTTGGCAGCCAGGTACTCTGCAGTGGCTCCAGGGGGCAGAGGCCCCCCATCTTTGCGGTCCTTATCGCCAAGGCCACGCTCCTTTCCGTCCTTACCCTCAAGGCCTTCCTTTGTTGGTGGAATTGGTGAAGGCTGTGGCTGGAGGTGTTGCATGAGGTATGGGTTTGGGGGACCATATGGGGTGAGGAACATACCATAGTGGTAAGGACTGTGGGGCCCTAAGGGAAGCTCAGGCTTTTTATCTTCCTTCACATCTTTGACGTCACCCTCGCCATCTAACGTTGGTGCAGAGTCATTGGCATCGGAAATGTCTGAGTATGCTGGGCTTCTTGCCTCCTCCCGTGGGGGAGGCTGTTGCTGGGGCGTAGGAGGATTTTGATGCTGTGGTGTCAAGGGTTGCTGTTGCAGTTGCAAGAGGTGATGGTCCTCATCTTTAACCAAACCATTGACAAGCTCCTTGCCCTTGCTCTGGTCGAGGTGATAGCCTTGCTTGGCCCTAATGGTGCTACCAGGGAGGCTGGACAAGGGGGTCCCCTGGGGTAGTCCTGGTAAAGGAGTGCCTGGTGGAACATGAGTTACCATAGGAGACCTTGGGGACTGTCCTCCCATCCTCACCATCACCTCGCCCTTTAGGTCAGATCGGACTGGTGGTCTAGAAAGTGGGTAAGGAGGTGCCGTGCCATTGTGGGGAAGTCGGGGTCCAACTCCTGGGTAGACGTAGACTGTTGGTGGCAAACCAGACCCACCCAGCCGCTGATGAATCACACCTCCAGCACCAGCCTGTCCAACCACTTTGACCTCCTCACTGCAACTACTTGGAGGGGTGCCTGCAGGGTTACTGGTAGCTATGCTTCCAGGGGAAGGTTGGTTATGGGGGGAGTGTGTGTTGAGAGGAATTGGGCTATTGTGGGGAGGCTGGGTATTGTGAGGGCTTGGCACACTGAGAGCACTTGGAATACTGAGGGCATTTGGAACACTGAGGGGATTTGGTGCACCAAGGGCGTTCTGTACGCTGAGTGCATTTGGTGTACTGTGTGGGTTTGGGGAGCTGATGGTATTTGGTGCATTATGGGGATTGGAAGTGCTATGTGGGTTCGGAGTGCCATGTGGATTTGGGGTTCCATGAGAGTTGGGGTTCATGTGAGGACTGTGGGTGCCATGGGGGTTGGGGGTGCCGTGGGAGTGGGGTGTGCCATGGGGGTTGGGGGTGCCGTGGGGGTTGGGGGTGCCGTGTGGGTTGGGGGTGCCGTGTGGGTTGGGGGTGCCGTGTGGGTTGGGGGTGCCGTGTGGGTTGGGGGTGCCGTGTGGGTTGGGGGTGCCGTGTGGGTTGGGGGTGCCGTGTGGGTTGGGTGTGCCGTGTGGGTTGGGTGTGCCGTGTGGGTTGGGTGTGCCGTGTGGGTTGGGTGTGCCGTGTGGGTTGGGTGTGCCGTGTGGGTTGGGTGTGCCGTGTGGGTTGGGTGTGCCGTGTGGGTTGGGTGTGCCGTGTGGGTTGGGTGTGCCGTGTGGGTTGGGTGTGCCATGTGGGTTGGGTGTACCGTGTGGATTGGGGGTGCCGTGTGGGTTGGGGGTGCCGTGTGGATTAGGGGTACCGTGGGGATTTGGGGTGCTGTGGGGATTTGGGGTTCCATGGGGGTTGGGGGTTCCATGGGGGTTGGGGGTGCCATGAGGGTTGGGGGTGACATGGGGATTGGGGGTGCCATGGGGGTTGGGAGGGCCGTGGGGGTTGGGGGTGCCGTGGGGGTTGGGAGTGCTATGGGGATTGGGGGTACTGTGGGGATTGGGGGTACTATGGGGGTTGGGTGTGCCATGGGGGTTGGGGGTACCATGGGGGTTGGGGGTACCATGGGGGTTAGGGGTACCGTGGGGGTTAGGAGTACCGTGGGGGTTGGGTGTGCCATGGGGGTTGGGTGTGCCATGGGGGTTGGGGGTACCATGAGGATTGGGGGTGCCATGGAGGTTGGGGTTACTGATGGGGTTTGGGGTACCATGGGGATTAGGGGTAGCATGAGGGTTGGATGCAGCACTGACAAGGGTAGGAGCTGGGGTGGTAATGGCACTGGGAGAGTTTATAAGCGTTGGGGTACTGATTGAGGTGTTCGGAGTTGATGCTGGTGCTGGCACTGTAACAGGTGCCGGGCTGGGTGCCTGCTGTGGACCCGAGTACCGAACAACAGAAGGCTTCACCAATTCCCCGCCTGCAGCTCCTGCTGCTCCCTCACTAGGAGGGTCCATGACTGGTGTTGGAGGTGTGGTAGACGACGGCCTGCTCTCCTCCACTTCACTCTCTACTTTTCCGTCAATGATATCATCATCAACGGAGTTGTGGGCATGGCTCTGATGATACTTAAGCCCATTGATGTGTTTGTACTTCTTGTTGCAGTTCGGTTCTGGGCATTCGATGAGTTGCGGGGAGGGCGGCATCACGTCTGACCCGGGACTTGAAGATCCGTTGGCTGATGGGCCCCTCGACAATGACCGCGAGCGTTTGAGGGTCTTGGGCTCTGGGGTTTCGGACTCACGACCTTTACGCTTTAAAGTTAACACATCCACTTTTACCGGACTAGGTGGATTATTATTGTTATTGTTATTACTTGGGGCAACAGTAGCACTACTGCTGTTTGTGTTATTACTATTGTTGTTGCTGCTGCTGCTGCTACTACTGTTGGTGGCAGTTGTAGTAGTAGTAGTGGTGGTTGCTAAAGGAGAAGGAGCAGCAGTAGCAGCAGCACTGCTACTGGTGGTGGTAGTATTGTTGGGGGCGAGACCTCTGCGGCCCTTGACGTTGGCATTGCGTAGTTTGCCACTCCGTGTCTCGGTCACATTAAGCTGTTCTGTGGTGGAGGCAGTCGTCGTCGTGGTGGTTGTGGTCGCCGTGGTCGATGCTGCTGCAGCCGCCGCCCTTCCCCTCTTGCCCCGGCCCTTGGGCGTCCGCGACTCTATATCACTGATGGGCGAGTCACAGAATCTGGGGGGAAAGAGGGGAAAGAGTCAGGCTTTTTTTTTTAAACGAGTCACAACGATTCAACCACCTGACAGGCACAAGCACGTCACCACAACACCACCTGGCACAACCACCCTTGCCTCCCCAACTTTATATAGGAGGAATGTGGCAAATACAGAGGCTAAGCTACAAGCATTGGAGGGAGAAAAAAAAAAAAAAAAAAAAAAAAAAACATATTGATAACAGTAAAAAGGGTGGGGAACACCTTAGGGGATTGGAGGCAGGGGGGAGGCAGAATTTGGGAGCAATTGTGCGAGTCCATGGATGTACAGGGAAGTAAAAGGGGGGCGCATGTGTGAAGGGAAGTGTAAAATGAGGAAGAGAAAGAGATACATGTGTGAATGACAAAGCAAAGGAATGGGTTACAAGAACATAACGAATAAAATTATGACAGATTGGGCACAGAACTGTTCCGGAAGATGTGTGACAGGGGAAGTGTATAATGAGGAAGAGGCAAATGTGCGAGTGATAAAGCAGAGGCATGGGTTACAAGAACATAAGGAAAAAATGATGACTGGAAACCCACAGCCCCAAAGTTGCTAGCAACACCATCCTCACATTCTTCTACAGACCTCTTTGGGAAGAAGGTAACTATTGTCTGCATTTTGTGCAGGACAGTTTCAGGTCATTAGGTTATGGTAGTAATAGAAAAACGGATGCCAAATGCCACCTCTCCTTATGTGAAAAGATAAGTGGAAATATATTCAGTTGATAGATATCTTCAGCATGTTCTCAAAGCAGTGTCATCCATCAGATGGAGATAAGGATGTTGACTTGCAGGTAACAGTTATTGGTCTCACCAATAAGCATAATCATGGGTTAAATAAATGTGTGTGTTTATGTTTATTCGAGTGTTTGGTTTATACAGTTATGTAGTAGTTATATGCGAAGTTGCAGCTCTGCTCATAGAGGTCCAGTCTCTTCTTCCACTCATCAGACTTTGCCATAAATATCTTTATTCTTGCTCTGGACTACATTTCCATTTTTTTTTTTTTTTTTTTTTTTTTAATATTATTATTATAATAGTAAATCTACATATCTGTGGAAAGCTATACTGCTTAACAGCTTAACATCTTTCAAACAAGTTTGCCTTTACAATGGTTTATATTATGACTGTTGACCTTTCATACTATATCAACAAATCCTCTTTCTTTGATCTAAACGTCATTACATAGACTTTCTCTATTTTTCCAATGTATGAAGTCCAGTTTACTCAATCATTCCTTATGTCTTGTTGACTTGGGTTCATCTTTGTATATTCCAGCCTGGGTTGAATTACTTTCAATAACCTTCATCATGTCCTCTTCCACATAATTAAATTCTAAGTATGTTACTGTGTGCAAGTGAGTGTGTGTGTGTGCGAGTGTGTGAGTGTGTGTGTGTGTTTACCTAGTTGTATTTACCTCGTATCTTACAGGAAGGGGAGCTAGCTCATGGTCTCTCGTCTCTGTATCTCACAGCGTCTAAATTGTTCTTAAATTCGTGTATGGTTTTTGCACACACTATCATATCCATACATCCACCACTCTGTGTGGAAAGCTGTTCTTTTTCAGGTCTCTTCTATAACTGTCCTTTTTGAACTTCCTTCCATGTCCTCTTATATTTCTCGTATCCCAATTTCGTGTGTGTCTCTTCTATAACTGTCCTTTTTGAACTTCCTTCCATGTCCTCTTATATTTCTCGTATCCCAATTTCGTGTGTGTTTGTGTGTGTACCTAGTTGTATTTCACGGGAAGAGAGCTATGCTCGTAGTAACCCGCTTTTGTACCTTTCCACATCCAGTTTTTCTTAAAGTCATGTATAGTTTTAGTTTTAGCACTCACTGTTTCTTCATTCAGTTTATTCCAGATATCTATCAATCTGTGTGGGAAGCTATTCCTTTTCAGATCTCTTCTGTAACTGTCCTTCTTAAGTTTCTTTTCATGTCCTCTTGTTTTTCTTCTGTCGCACTTTATAAGTCATCTCCATCAAGAATTTCAAGACCTTTCATAATTCTGTAGATGGTCAGCAAATCGCCTCTTTCTCTTTTTTGTTTCAGGGTTGGTTGGTTGGTTGGTTGGTTGGTGTGTGTGCACACACTATGTTCCTGAGATCCCACCTATCTCCTTTCATCAAACTAAGCCTTAAATTCATTTACATAGCTGGATTGAATTATTTCTTCTAACATATTCTACAAATTGATACACCTGTGTGGGAAGTGACGTTTCCCAATATTCTTTGGATTATCCCCCCCCCCCTTTTTTTGTATTAACCTTGTTGTTCTTTTGTCCTTCCCTCCCCCCCTTTTTTTTTTATTCCTGCTGCTCTTTTAACCCATACTAAGAGATTCTTTCTGTCCATTTTTCTATTCATTTTAACTAAATAGCACCATCATTTCCCCTCTGCTTCCACTAATGTATACAATCTCAGTTTTTCTAATCTATCTCCATGTCCAGGTTTGGGATCTTTCAGACTGCCACTCTGTATTCTCTCCATCTGTATAAGCTGACTGCACCACTTCTACATATTTCAATCTGCAGCATATCAGACCTGCCATCCAACTTCACTGTCACCTTTCTCACTTCCACTTCAAGGTGCAACTCTAGGAGATTGACACTTACGTCTTTGGATTGGACCCAAGATATCTCTTTATCAGGTCATCTGTATTTCCTCCACCTTTAAATACAAGATGAGCTGACAGCTGCTATCCCCAGCCTCCAGTGGCTTATGCACTTTTTTCACTTCTACATATACATCTTTCAATCCAACCTATTCCGTCCCTTTTCATCCAATCACTTTTCCGAGAGAAAACCAACTAGAAACTTTAGCTCATTATTACAGCTTGTGTGCATTGCCTTCATAGATCTCTCCTACTTTTATACATACATATACCAAAGGCTTTTTCCCCCTTATAAGAGAGGTATCCAAAAAACAAAGGCATAAAAAAAGAACACTCCCACCCATTCCATCCCTAACATACTCCACTCCCCTCCACCCTCTTATCTTGGCACCTCCTGGATGATGGGTCATCCCTGCATCTCACCCACTGCCCTGGGCCCGAAGCAATGTTGCACGACAAAGGATGTGTGTAAAGGAAAGTGTAAAACGAGGAAAAAATGTAAATGTGTGAATGACAAAACAGTTTGGTAATATCTTCAGATTCTTGTATATTCATTTCTCTTTTTGTAATCTTTCCATGTTCTATTGTTTCTCAAACCACATCCCTTTCTTCTTTTGCCACCTCACACATGCTGAACCAATTACCTCTAGTTTCTTATCCTTTCTCAATTCCTAGAATTTGTGAATTTTGAAAAAAAAAAAAAAATTAAGGTTTTGAAAGAAGTGAAAAGAGTGAGGGGGTGAGTCAAGTAAAGAGTCAAAAAGTAAAGGTTACAGATGGACAGAAGCAAGGGGACGAATGGTATAAGGAGTAATTATGATAGTGTGCTGGAAGAATTTAAAGGGTGTGTAAGTGGAATCATGAGGTAAGGAATGGAGTGGAGATGAATTACAGAATAAGGGAAGCAGTTAAATATCTGGGGGAATGAAAAGTGTCTGAGGATGCATGCAAAGAGAAGATTGTACTGAGGAGCGATTTATCAATAACCAGGTCTCCAAAGATCTCCAGACACAAACATACAGACTTCCCAACTCGATCTATTTTGCAGCAGATCAATCACCCTTTCATAAAAACTTAAATAGATTTGATATGCTGGATCTTCCTTTTCTAAAACTAAATTGTTGATCTGCCAAGATCCCAATCGCCCCCAAATACTTCCCAATTTTCTCACACAATTTGGTTATCACATTGATCTAGAATACTGGTCCATATTTAAGAATTCCTTGATATTTCCTCTTTTGTAAATTGGGACCACATCTGCCTATTCCCAATCTTTAGGCTCTCTTCTTCCTAGTGAACACACATTAAGTTCATGACACTTGCCCACCAACTGCTATCTACACTAAGTACTACCTGTCTACATACAAGAACCACTTTCCCTTATAGGGGACATAGCCTGCTAAGGCATGCACCCACTCCCAACTACCACCCATTGTTTCAATCTCAGCTTAGCTCTTCCTGGATGAAGGGTCATCCCTGTATACTATCCCATATACTTTTAGCAGATTCCTTCTTGACCTGTCGGGTTGACATTTACTAATCTAGTGAACAGTTTAAATCCAACTTTATATTTGTCAATTATAACTCTTCTAACTTTTTCTTCCTCTCTTCTAATTCATGTGTATCCATTTCTGATTATCTTCTATTCTTTTCTGTTCTAATGGTGTGTGTGTGTGCACGCATGCATAACCATGCACACTTTTTAAAGCTCTAAGAGAATATATGTTTTTATCATGGGTATTTTAATGGGTGGGTTTGCTGGGACGTTATACCAACAGGAACCAATCATGGGTATTTGCAAATAATGTTCTGCAAGATGGACATCAGGAAGAATCATCTCCCTGGTGCCTGGCAGAACCTGTCAACACCTTCACCACATGGACTGAGGGACTGACGCTGAATCTCTATACTGGGACCACATTCCCTCCATCTATTTACACAAGAGCTGACAAATGGTAACTACTTCCATCCTATTATTAAACCAGTAATATAACATTCCAATACTAATATAGATAATTCTTTCAATGGGAAATATGAAACTTGGAACAAACCATCCTGAAATCTAAATAATACCACACACCAGCACTTTCTACCACTCTGCTACAGTTCTAAAATGGATTTTTGTTCCAACTAATGAAATTTCTGAATTTCATATTCCAAATAGAGAACTACTTGTACAACCGACAATGGTCCAATGTTTCTTCCCAGTGAGATCTATTATCAGGCTCAAGGATCATTGCCAGCCATTGCTGAACCACAGGTTTCCAGTCAGTGAAATTTGAGGTGACATTTATCATCATTATTATTATTATTAGGGGAGAGGATCGCTAGGGCAGTAGAGCTGTTATAATGAAGAGTGATTATCATAGGTCTGTTAGGGAAAGGATTCTGTATGAGGGAGCTGTATATGCCATAGAGCAAGGGAAAGAAATTGGGTAGACAGGCGAAGGAACATTGTGTAAGGGGGTGAAAAGATGTTGAAAGTCATTAGAGGAGCATACAATGAGGATGGGAACATGATGGGAAGAGGGATGGGGGAGGGGGGACAGCAATTTAGGCCAAGGAGCTACAAATCATGACTGCCGCCTTCAGGATAAGCCAGAAGCTAAATGCCCTCCCCCTGACAGCTCTCTCATAAGAATGCAAGCAATGATAATAAAAAATAAATAAATACGGCATATTCGTGCATAGCAGAGCCAAAGCATACCGATACATATTAAGCTTACCTAGGTGGTGCCCAGTCATGCTGTGTGCAGTCCAACAACGTGCCCACATATGTCTTCCCTCGCCAAGTAACGTTGACCACTAATACACCTGTAGACAAAATTAATTTACCATTAACATATTTCAGTATTATTTTCTGGAGAAAAAATAAATACATAGATTAAATAAATAGGCAAATAAACAAATAAATATATACTGTAATTTACCATCAACATGTTTCAGCATAGTTTTCCGATTGGAAATGGATAGAGCAAGTAGTTTTGAGGTAAAGGTGGCATTACAATGGAGATGGGTCATGTCGCCATGGCTGTTCAATGTGTACATGGATGGGGTGGTACAGGAGGTAAAGCAGAGGTAAATGGGCAGGAGACTGAAGGTGGTTAAAGAAAATGGTGAAAAGAGGAAGGTGAGCTAGTTGTTTTTTGCTGATGACATTGCACTTGTAACAGGGTCACAGGGGGGATTAAGGGAATTAGTGACAAGAGTTTGGAAGGGTATGCAATTAGAGAAAGTTCAAAGTAAATGTGGGTAAAAGTAAGGTGATAAGATGTACAAGGGGAGAGGATGGCAGCGAATTAGAGGAGTCTTGAAGGAGAGAGGCTGGAGGGAGTGGATAGCTTTGGGTATTTGGGGATGCAGGTGGCAGGAAAGGGAAGAGTGGAGGTGGAAGTAGATTGTACACCGAGTGAAGCAAATACACCTAGGTCTCTTCATCCAACATTTGCCAACTGCCACTTATGTGGATGTTTGGGCCCAGGACATAAACCCACTTCTGGAATTGGTCCAGGACATAAAACACCAATTCCCATAGTGGGTTTATGTCCCGTGGCAGTTGGCAAGTGTTGGATCAAGCAACCTGGGTGTAAATACCTTGAAGGATTAAAAAGTGTCATGAGAAATAGGCATTTGGGAATGGATGCAAAGAGAAGACTAAATGAAGGGGTGATTATGCCAACAGCACTGTCTGGGGCAGAGATCTGGAATTTAAGAGAGGCAGAGAGGAAATGTTTAAATGGCTTCAAGATGAAATGTCTGAGAAGTATGGTATGGTTACAAGTTTGGATAGAATGAAAGGAGGTGAGGAGGAGAGCTGGGGTGGAAAAGATGGAAGATAGGGCTGATGAAAGATAACTGGGATGGTTTGGACATGTGGAAACAACAAGTAAAGAAAGATTAGTAAAAAAGGTGCGAGTCTGAGGTGGAGGGAGTGAACTTGAGGGGGACAACTGAGGATGAGATAGATGGATGGAATGAAAGGGCACTGAACAAGGGAGAAAGGAGTTAGGGTTGCAAGAAGAAAGGCTATGCTGTGATACAAGAAAGGGAGGGGGTGGGGGGTAGGGAATGGTTGTGTATGAACAATATTTTGACACAGCTCAAAAGGATGCCTCCCAGTTTTCTCCTCTCTCTAAATGCAGGGACTTTTTTTGGGTGGGGGTGGGAGGATAAGGAGAAGCATCCTTGATGTGGATGTGCTGAGTCTTGCTGCATTATTTCTGACCGGGCAGTGGGCAGGATACAAGGATGACCTCATCCACCAGAAAGGGTGGGGGAATAGAAGTGGAATGGGTTGAAATGAAACTGGTGGGAGTAAGTACTTGCCTTTTGATTTGGCTACCTCCCTTGTAAGGGGGAAAAAGCCCCTGGTATATAGATAGAATAGTTTTCTGGGGGGGTTTAGGAAATATTGAGTGGGAAAGAGGGAATAGGAGGGAGGGAAGGAGGGAAGGAGTGAGTGAGTGAGTGAGTGAGTGAGTGAGTGAGGTAGGGTGGTGTGAGTGGGAAATGAAGTGAGAGGGAGGGAAAGGGGAGAAAGGAAGAAAAATAGTGTGAGACAGGGAAAGGGAGAGAAAGGAAGAGAATTGGTGTGAGAGATAGGGAGAGAGGGAGTGGGAGGGAGAGAGGGAGTGGGAGGGAGAGAGGGAGTGGGAGGGAGAGAGGGAGTGGGAGGGAGAGAGGGAGTGGGAGGGAGGGAGGGAGAGGGAGTGGGAGGGAGGGAGGGAGGGAGAGGGAGGGAGAGGGAGGGAGTGAGATTGGGAGAGGAGAAAGGGAGAGGGAGAGAGAGAGGGAATCAGGAGAGAGTAGGGAAAGATGATAAAGACAGGAAAGGGTGAAGGTAAAGATGGGAAAAGGGATGGGTGAAAGTGAGATGGGATATAGAAAGGGGAAAGATAGGGAAGTAATGGGAAATAGAGAGGGGAAAGAGGGAGGAGATGGTAGAGAATGGAAGGAAGAGAGGAGTGGGAAATGCAAAGAGGGAAAGAGAGGGGAAATAAGAGAGGTAAAAAGGGAAAGAGGGAAATACAATAAGAGAGTGGGATAGGAGAGGAATAGGGAGAGAGAATGGCAGAGAGAGAGAGGGAGGGTGAAAAAAGGAGAGGATGGAGGGAGGGAGGGAGGGAGGGAGCACATACTTGTTGGTTTTTGCACCTATGGACAGACAGACCAGAAGTTCAAAAGAACTGGGTAACACATACACACAAAAACTATAGAAGAATTAAAGATCAAACTGGATGCTGAAAGATATAAAAGCAGGTCACTATGAGCATAGCTCTCTTCCCATAAAATACAACTAGGTAAATACACAAACAGTTAAAAGAAGTAGGTAAAACACTAAGTTCTGAAGAGATATGGGTATTGTATACCCATGTTCATGTTCAAAAGAAGAGTTGGTTAACATGCTTACTTATTTTCAACAGAAATGGCTGGTAATACAAATTTACTATGGAAAATGACTGAGGGACCAATTATGGGTAAACCTGCTAGTGATGACCCTGCAAGATGGACAGCAGAGAATTATTCCCTCCCCCTCCCTGCTGCCCATTTATCAAAACTCATCAGTCAAGAGTTTTTGAGAATTGTAAACCCTGTGTTAGAATTGGAAATGGAGAGAGCAATGGTTTGAGGTAAACGTGGGGCTGCATCAGGGATGTGTTATGTCACCATGACTGTTCAATGTGTACATGGATGGGGTGGTGCCAGAAGTAAATGCAAGGTTAATGGGCAGGTTTGGAAATGGAGGAAAGTACAAGATAAGCCAGTTATTGTTTGCTAGTGACACTGTGCTTGTGGCAGGGTCAGGGGGGGATTAAGAGAGTGACAGATTTTGGGAGGGTATGTGATAAGAAAAATTTGATGGTAAATGTGGGTAAAAGTAAGATGAAGAGATGTACAAAGGGAATGATGGCAGCAAGTTGGAAGCAAGTCTGAAAGGGGAGAGGCTGGAAGAAATGGATAGCTTTAGGTATTTGGGGTCACATGTAGCAGGTAAGGGAGGATGGTGATGGAAGTAAATTGGAGATTGAGATTCAAATAAATGCCTTTGTGGACTAGAGAGTGTATCAAATAGGCATTTGGGCATGGACACACAGAGATTATATCAAGGGATAATTGTGCCAAAACCACTGTATGGAGCAGACTTGGAATTTGAAGAGGAAAAGTTCAAATGTGTTTGTGATGAAATGTCTGAGAAGTATGGTAGGGGTTACAAGATTTGACAAAGTGAGAAACGAGGTGGTGAGGAGAGCTGGGATGGAAAAGGTGATGGCAAACAAGAGCTGATGAAAGATTACTGGGATGGTTTGGACACATGGAAAGAATGAGTGAAGAAAGATTAGTTAAAGAGGTGTGGAAGGGAGGGGAGGAGGGAGTTAGATTGAGGGGACAACTGAGGATGAGGTGGATGTACTGGGTGAAAAGGGTGTTGAGCAAGAGGGGAATGTCTGTCAAGCATGGAAAGGAGAAGGCAGGAGATAGAGGGGACTGGAGAATGGCTGTATATAGATGATACTGTGATGCAAGAGAGGGGTGGGGGATGGGGAGTGGTAGTTAGGGAAGGGATTTCTCCCAATTTTTATCTTTTTATGCATGAAGGGTCTCCCAATTTTTATCTTTTTATGCATGAAGGGTCTCCCAATTTTTATCTTTTTATGCATGAATGGGGAGAGCAAGAGAGAGAGAGAGCGGGAAGGATACATGGGGGGTTAAGTAAAGCAGACTTGCTGTGGATGTGCTGTGTCCTGCTGTGGATGTGCTATGTGCTGTGTCCTGCTACACTGCTTCTCACCCCCATGAGGAACTAAGATGAGAGGGGGAAGAGGGTGGTGGATGGGGGTGGAATGTGTGGAAATGTGTATATGCCTTTTGACTTAGCTACATCCCTTGGTATATAGATGTATCAATACCACCTCCACCTACCGGAGCAGCCCTGAGAGGATACTCAGTCTGAATTGGGCTCACAATCATTCAATTATAATACTTCCTCCACCTTTTCACACAAGGAAAGTTGACAACCTGAAAATGTCCCCTTCATCATACACCTCTTATCCAGTGACAGACAAACAGTCCCACAGTAATGTACAACACAAAGAGCACCCAAACATTTCTTCACAGATATATCAATAGGAGGGCCCAATGATCAAAGTCAACCACTGTGGGGCTGTGGGTTTCCAATCAACAGAACAAGACTGGATAAAATGGATGACTATGGACACCATCTTGCTCACCATGAAGCAAGTATGATTAGTCACTCAACAAAGAGATGTGTTCCATAGAAATAACAAGGAGGGAAAACAGGGTGATTGTTGGCTGAAGTTTTGGTTGATGAGAACCCAGTCTCTACAGTATACAGTAATGTTCCTTAGACTCTGCCATAAATCTGTCCTGGGAAAATATGTTGTAGTAGTCTGTGCTATTCAGTGTGGGTTTTTCATGTGATAAAAGAGTGAAGAAAGAAAGGTGGTGAAGCAGGTGGGGGAGAAAGGGGTAGGCAGGGAAGGAAGGAGAGGGAAGAAGGGAAGGAAGGAGAGGGAAGAAGGGAAGGAAGAACAGGGAACAAGGTGGGGAGAAAAGAGGGAGGCAAGGAGGAGGATGAAGGAGGGGAGAAGGAAGAAGGGAGAGGAGCAAAGAGAGGGAGAGAGAGAGAGAGAGAGAGAGAGAGAGAGAGAGAGAGAGAGAGAGAGAGAGAGAGAGAGAGAGAGAGAGAGAGAGAGAGAGAGAGAGAGTGTGTGTGTGTGTGTGTGTGTGTGTGTGTGTGTGTGTGTGTGTGTGTGTGTGTGTGTGTGTGTGTGTGTGTGTGTGTGTGTGTGTGCATGTGTGTATTTACCTAGTTGTATTTTACGGGAAGGGGAGCTATGCTCGTGGTGTCCCGTCTTCATATCTCATTTTATCTAAACTATTTTCAAATTTATGTATTGTTTTTGCACACACCACTTTCTCATCTAACTTGTTCCAACTGTCTATTATTGTGTGTGTGTGTGTGTGTGTGTGTGTGTGTGTGTGTGTGTGTGTGTGTGTGTGTGTGTGTGTGTGTGTGTGTGTGTGTGTGTGTGTGTGTGTGCGGGCGCGCGCGTGCTCGAACGCCCTGGCGATACCTGATAACACCACGTTCGACGTACCTCCTTCCGTTTCATGCCACACAATTCCTTCCAGGGTCACTGCCGTGCCGGGTTCGCAAGGTCCGAGACAGTCAGGATCAGTGATGGTACCGACACTCGTCCCTATGCACACGTCACGACGTCCTCCTCCACCTCCTCCTCCGCCTCCACCTGCTGCAGGTGTTGTCCCAGCTCCTACTGCAGACACTCCATTGCTGCTGCTGCCACCGCTACCTCCACTGCCTGCACCCATTGTCCCATCTTCACCCTGTAAACAAACCACACATTTTAGTCATGGGAAGAAAATAAATAAGAACATTTTTAAGGATTAAAATTCTGTAAGAGAAATTTCACTGGCAAGTCAAGGGGCTTTAACTGACTAATTATGCTAATTACTTAACAGAACATTTCCAAGAAGTGTTCAGCCCTCAGCTGAATCAAAATTATGTATGAAAACTGCATCACGATCTAGGGTTTCATCACAATAAAAATCACGTGTTACACAACAAAATCTATCATGACAAACTAATTCTCAAAAGATTTTACCCTTTGGTCTTTATACTTTCATTAAAATGATTCAGATGTTAACTTGAAAGTTACGAACTAGTCGCAATGACCAAAATTTACAATTATGATCTAATTAAATAACGTGTTGTAATACTACTACTACTAATGATAGTAATAATAATAATGATGACAAACCCTAAGAAAACGTTATATTATATTCTGTACCTGTGAAAACACAAAACACCACACCTCGGAAGCGCTTATCCCATAATAATCCCATAATACCTTACCTCGTTGCATCCTTCTGTCTAGTGCGAAAAAAACACTCGTTAGAACCTACACAGCTATCCTACAGACGCACAAAATACGACTGGTTTTCATTCTATGCGTATTCGAATTGACCAATCTTCAAGCCTGTAGTGTTGATGGTTTCAAACGAAACGTGGGTGAGCATGTTCCCTTTCATTGTGGCATGACAAAAAAAACTAGACCAAATCATGGAACAAATACTTTGGAATTACCAGTATCATAAGTGGGGTAAATACATTTGAATTAAGTTTTTAAATAACACGAACTAATATGTTATTACAACACAATCCTTCGTGCATTCACGGAAAAAACGCCCTCCTCACTTCTCTCTTTTCTGGCTGTTCTGGGGCTAATGCAAGCTGATTTTATTCAGCTTGGGGACAATACTTCAAAAGGCCTTTTATTAATGTGGGTCACATGAAGAATTGTCACCCCATGAGATCCCACCTGGAGATTTGTCACACCAGTACGCCGAATATCAATAGTGGAATAAAGATTACGTTAGGTTAGGTTCAATGAGGGTTATGCTTATTGTTATCAACTTATACAACCAAAGAATCGTAAACTCAGGATGGCCCACATGAAGAATTGTCACCCTGTCGAATACTGGGGTGACAATTCTTCATGCATCAGACGATTTCATTCATTTAAGACTTGTCAATCCACAAGAGTAAACGGTAAATCACTTGAATGTTTATCAGTGCTATTAATTTCTATCATAAGAGTAGGAATATATTTACTAAAGCGATCAATTTCCATTCTAAAAGTAGCTACATTTAGTGAAACTTGTAGAAAAGGAAAAGGAAAAACAAGAAACAATATGTAACGAGATACGAGATTTGCAAATATAGTATTTCAGTTACAACTTAATGACATCATGAAATTTACCCTAATCTAACTCTATCGCACCCAGATTAATACCGATTCATAATTGTTCTTGCAGTTCAAACTTCGACTTCTTCGCCACACGCTCTGCTAACAGCCACAAAGCGAGAAAACGGTTGCTGCTGCTGCTGCTGCTGCTGCTCCAAAAGCCGGACCGGCTTTCTCGCGAAATGAATGTACAATTGCACTGCACAGTATATACGCGAATTTATTATTTCAATATAAACACAACGAGTACTGACCCTGTCCTCAATAAATGTCAAACACGTGATATGCATGCCGATAACAAATACTGCGACACCAGTATCTCCCATTACCATTACGCGTTGCTGGGTACCATGGCAAATGCAAATACCTAAGATCCGTTTTTGCATGCGTGAATTTCAAACCTACTCTACTTCCCATTTTTTCAATTCTCCTCTGACCCAACTGTTATGTCCCACCGAAATCCGAGGCGATCCCTTGGCATCAGTATCGCAAGACATTGGTCCAAAAGACAATACTTGTACAAAAATGAAAATAAACATGGGGCGTTCTTACTACAAAAATTAACAGATAATTCTGAAAACAAAACAAAACAAAAATAGTACAACCTGGATAGGGTTGCTGGTTGCTTGGACAGCTTGTGGTAACACCAACACGTTGGTCATGTCTTTCTAAGATATACGAATTCATTTGAATCGAAAACTGATGGAGGGGATGGGGGGGGGGGTTGAGCGTCGACTTTCTACAGGTGACGAACTTTGGATTAACTTTTTTAACATTAACTCGGCTAATTGTGGTAAACACCTGGTCACTCATGAAATCGTTCAGTTGTATTTTAGTTAACTGTAATGTACTGGAAAAGGACATTTGCAGTTACGGTCTCCACCATTCAAACTTTTTCAATTTTGTTTTCATTTGACAGTTAAGGATGTCCCACAAGTTGTTGCGTAAAGTTGTGTCTTTAAATCCTTCACCAAGTTGTTGCGTAAAGTTGTGTCTTTAAATCCTTCACCATCTTATTTTTTCCCCATGGCCGGTTGTTTTCCCGTCCCAATCCAACAACTGTTCCCTACGGCCCTTTGCGATGGGAATAGAATAGACTTGTTTACACACTCATTCCTCCGATGTTTCCTTCTACATTTGCTCATGGCATGAGCTCAAAAGGATGCCACAGATAACCATTTCCAGTTTTACAGCGATTCCAAATACTTGCAAACCCAGAAGTTGCATTATACTTGCACTGCATCAACTGGAGACTGCCACTAAGCACGCACGCACACAATACTCGTCGGCACCACGTCACCAAGGGGGCATGACGTCATCAGACTGCGACGCACCAAAGTACACGCGTTATCACGAGCCAGCCCTGGCGAGCGCTACAGCAGCGCCAAGCCTGCATTTTCGTTCTATCTCCCTACTTTTATCGCTTCCACGCTCGGTGGCACTTTTCTTCTTCTCCTGGCTGCCATCTGGTCATTTCATTCGCCTCCGCCACAACCTACTACTGTATTCTTGCTACCACCTAGTTATTTTTGCTCATATCCGTGACATTCCCCCCGAGGGTAGAGGAAGGTATAATGCAATAGACTGGCTGGAAAATGAGATGCTACGCCCAACGCTGAGAATGAGTTGTGTGACGGTCCAGTTAGCTAGACTGGATCAAACTAGCATAAATCAATGAATACCTAAGAATACCATCCGCTTTGGAGGGGTCGCAGCGAGGAAAACTCGTCACGCAACGAATCAGTCAGCAATTTCCGGACGAGCTGTTCGTAAACGCTTGTCCGGGCGGGGTGGAGAAGAGAACGGCAGCGGCAGCAGAGATGCTCGCCTGAGCATGGCGATTCGGCTTCTCGTGTGAAAATTTAAATTCCCCACCCCTTCACAACGACGTCAATCTTAAGTGTATTTGTCCAACATCAAACGATTTTATTTGCCTGTGAGGAGGATCTTAAATGTGTGCTTGGAACAAACTATCTGTAGATGTTGCAAGTTCA
>NC_134792.1:59758121-59770621 GCF_046742065.1 Oratosquilla oratoria | reverse complement strand
ACCACTGTTTGCAGTACTAAATTTATGGCCTATTGACGAGGGTCGGTTATTTATAGCTAAGTCTCCTTGACACCATTAAGACTTGAGAACGAGGAAAGCGCGTGCGTGTGTGCGTGCGTGCACACGCGAAAATAAGTTCTCCGTTTAGTTAAATGTGAGGGATCTTCGCGAAGGCGGAATTCTGGCACCCCACCTCCCCCCACCCCTTCCAGCGGTGTTCCCGCATAAAGGTGGCTGGGGGGGGGGTTCCTGTCTGGTCGAACACTACCACTTGATCAGCTGCTCCTACCGGCTTTGTTTTTAAACAGGGAGTGACTGAATGCGATGGGGGTCGGGGGACGGGGGGGAGACGGGGCTGGGTGGTGGCTTAGAAAACGGAGTGATGGTGATGAGGAGGGCGGGGTTGCAAAGTGAGGTGGAGGGGAAAGAAGGGGAGGGAGGGGAAAGAAGGGGAGGGAAGGGAAAGGGAGGGAGAGGAGAAGGCGAAGAAGAGGAGGGAAAGGGTAAGAAGGGGAGGGGGAAGGGAGAGGAGCAGGAGGAAGAGGAGTACAAAGAAGGATGAGGGAGGGAAGGAGGGAGGGAGAGAGGGAGGCGGAAGTGGAAGAAGAGTTAGAAAGTGACGAGGGAGGAGGAAGGTAGAGGAGGAAGTGGCTATTGGGCAGGGAAGAGTGTAGAAGGAACTGGGTATTGGAGGAAGTGGGATGGTGGATGAGAAAATGAGGAGGAGGAGGAGGAGGAGGAGGAGGAGGAGGAGGGAAGCGTGGCGATGGTGGCAGCGGTGGGCGGGGAGAGGGGGGATGATCAGTGTGAAGTCGAGATCTTGATGGGTCTGTGATAGCCGATGTGGGGACGACTGGCAACGAAACTCGAGACGACTCACGCAGAGTCAGCGAGGGGGGGGAGGGAGGAAGAACACGTGTGGGAGACTCATAGAGTGAGGCAGTAGATGAGAAAGAGGTGGAGGAGGAAGAGAGAGGGCGGGGTGGGGAAGCGAGGTCTAACAGCCCTTCAGACAATAGCAATGCAGCCGCTGCGACTCTCGCTGTGAAACCAAGAGACGCTTGGGGCGCGGGAGAGGTGGGGGTGAGGGGGAGGGGGTGGGCAATGCAAATCACTGGGAAGAAGAAAACGGGGAAACGAGAGGACGGGCTGCAATTCTAAACTGTGAAATCCTTGGGCGTAGAAGAAAAGTCTTTGTGGCAAAGACAGAAACGATCCAACAAAGAAGGCCCTGGTATACCGTCCCGTCGAGCAAGCCACCTCCTGTCAATGGACAGGGACACGTGACCACCCAGGAAAGGGGACAATGCGAGTGGGAGGGAGTGGAAAGAGAGGGGAGGTGGAAGTGGGTGAGGGGAAAGAGTAAGACGCTGAAGCAATGGGAAACGGCAGCAGGCGAGAGAGGAGAGGGGAGGGGAGGGGGGTTGCAATGAATAGAATAATCTAAAAAGACCTTGGTCTCTATAGAGAAACTACTGAAAGAAACGAAAATCTTTATACTGTGGCTTTGGCGAGTACATTAGTGGGAGACTTCGTTTTCCTTCCGTGTCAACTAAAGGGTTGTTCATTCCACGTTTTTTATCTTATTTGGGTTTTCAAACCGATAAGATGTCGACACCACGCAATACTTTTAAACGTAATCTGCTGACCACACAGCAATTGACGAGCACAAGGCCAAGACTTCAACAGGCCGCGCGTCAGCCTGTACGAGAGACGAGAGACGAGGGAGGGAGGGAGGGAGGAAGGGGGGGCACGGGGAGCTATGAGCCCAATGTACAGAGTAGCGGTGGAAGCGAACAAGAATCGGAGAATGGAGTGATTACATGATGATGGGAGATTAGTCGAGATAACAGAGGATGGGGAGGGGGGGAGGGAGGGAGGGGAGTTAGCAAGGCAAGGGAACAAGAGTGGCCGGAAATGCCACGTGGATTAGAGGGAGGGAGGGGGGGGCACACGCTTTGGTCTTCCTCACATCAAGCCATTTTTATTCCGGCGAGGGACTCGGTAACGAAGAGAGCACCTCCTCCAACCCTTGGAGAACATTATTATCTTTTTACATGGTAGAGGTAGCTGGCCTCGTATAGTTAAAATCATCTGGCGCTTATCCCAATTATTTTCCTATATTCTGTTTAATCTAGCTCCTACCAAGTGATTCAATGACAACTGAAGGGAAACGCCCTTAGCCTAAGGAGGAGGCATAATTCAAAGTTCGTCTTAAATTTCGCTTGATTATATCAATCTGTATGCGTATGTGGTGTGTGTGTGTGTGTGTGTGTGTGTGTGTGTGTGTGTGTGTGTGTGTGTGTGTGTGTGTGTGTGTGTGTGTGTGTGTGTGTGTGTGTGTGTGCGGGCGCGCGTGAGGGGAAGGAAATCAAAGCAATACCTAGATAGGACAAGCCATCCTTGTACCCAAGATAAAAGTATCCCGGATAATACACAGCGGTTTTATCCGGACACTGTGAGGAGAGCTTGTGGTAGACGGTAGTTACGTGACAAAACTGTTAAGCAGCGAGGTGTGTAATTAGTACAGAGCTGTGTGCCTGGAGAGGAGGAAGAGGAGTAGGAGGAGGAGGAGGTTACGGAACATACGAGGGCATAAGAATGGTTGCTGTAATGATAGCGTTAGGGCGGATGTACCAGCTGGTTCAATGGACAGGTGGTGCTTCAAGGCATAGGTGGTTCACGGGCCAGGTGGTGGCAATGTACCGTGTTAACCCCTTTGTACCGGGTCGTGGCCTTTGTTCCCCAACGCCAGACTTTGATTAAGATAAGGGTCGACCTTTATACTAAGAAGGTGATGGGGTTACTTCGCTGTGGCAGGGCTGAGGTTGTGACCAAGAGAGGGTACTCCCCCAGTGAGTAACCGGCGGTGAAGCATTTGCTAGAAGAAAGAAGAGAAAGAAGAGAAAGACAAGGAAGAAGACGAGGAAGACGAGGAAGAAGACTAAGAGGACGAAGAGAGAGTAGACGTAAGAATTAAGAGGTAGAAATAGAAGTAGACAAGAAGATGAAGAGAGGCAAGTTTCAGGAAAGCCTAAAGGATCGCGTGGACAGAATGCTTGGAGGCGGAAATGTCCACAAAACGAGTTAGTGGGGAGGGAGGGAGGGAGAGAGATAGAGAGAGAGACACAGAGAGAGAGAGAGAGAGAGAGAGAGAGAGAGAGAGAGAGAGAGAGAGAGAGAGAGAGAGAGAGAGGGAAATACCGAAGTACAATAAACTTACATAATTCTGGACAATGGATTTGTGACGTGGCGGGCGAGATGTCCGGGAAGTAAAGGACAAATTCCCATTGGTACAATTCATCTAGAAATGCTGAACGACGACAGTGATGGGAAGGGAATATATGAAAGGAGTATTCAGAGTTGATGGAAATGTACAGTGACGAAGATGAAAGGAAAAGGGGGTCACATGAAGAATTGTCATCCCAGAACCCCCACATGAAGAATCGTCATCCCATGAGAAAAAAAGTACTAATAGAATTTGAACAAGTGAGGGCTGTCTGCGAATGTAAGCGGAGAGAGGATTAGGAACAGGAGAGGAACTAGATGATCCGAGAAGAGTGAAAAGGGATGGATAGTAATAGGGGTTAATAGTCAGACGGGGAGAATTTTAAGCAGGGAATGTGAACAAGAAATGAGGACGAGAAAATGATGGGGGAACGAGGGGGAGGGGAAGAACAAGAAAGGCGGAGGGAGTCAACGATTTGGAGAAACGAAAAATAAAGAGAATGGAGAGATCGGAGCAGCAAGGAAAAAGACAACGTAAATGAATCTAATAATGAGTAAAAAGCGACGAAGGCAAAGGGGAGAACGGTGGATGAGGGGAAGGGGACTGAGGGGACGAGTGAGGCTGAAGAGAGCCACGAGGGAAAGTGGCTGGCTATAACATAGGGGGAAAGGGTGAATGACACCAAGGGGGGGGGGAGCTAAGCTCGGGGGGATGGGGTGGGGGTAGGGGGTGTCTCGGTGGGGATGGGGGTGCTGAGAGAAAACGGGAACTGAATATGCGTCTATGGCATTGTTTTCTCTATTTGGTTTTTGGGGTGAAAGTTAGAAATACTGCTCCTCATAGTAATGTAGCAACTATAGTCTGTAACCAGATGTATAGGGATTGCTATACTACCTAGACCTGACAACTGGGAAGAAGGAAATGGGGAAGGAAAGGCAAAAGGGGGGAAGTATGGGGACGTAAGGTGTAACTGAGAGGAATGGGTGAAGTGAGGTTGTGGTGGGAGGGAGTGGTTGGGAGGAAGAGGTGCGAGTGGTGGGCGGGTGACGGGAGGCAAGATGGTAGAGGGAGGGGGAGGGGGAGGAGGAGAGGAGGGGGGGTGTTGGCAGCAGAGGTAGTGAGGTAGCGTTTGCTGGGGAGGTGATGTGGGACGATGGGGACGTGGGGGGGGGAGGGGCGAAGAGATCTAGACAAAAGAAAAAGGTGGGGTGATTGGGGAGGGGGAGGGGGGAGGGGAGAATTGCAATGAGAAAGAACGTAAAGAAGGAGAACCAACTGGGAAGTGGATAAACTTAACGACACTGATGGTAGGAGAAAAATTGAGGGCGTGTTGGACTGGAACAGAGATCTTAATGCAGAAAAAGAAAATGGGAAAAAATAAAAGAAATGCCGAGAGAGGGGCATCAAAGAGGGGAGAGACAGACTAAAATATGACACTAATAAAAGAAGAAAAAAGCAGGGGGTTTAAGAAGGAAGTGGATGGAGATGAGGTGAAGGAGGTTGTGAGAGACGGAAGAGAAAATGGGAAGTGGGGCTGAGTGGAGTATTTATTGATTTACTTATTTATCTATTTGTTTTATTCTTATTTTTTTTAAGGACACTGATACGAAGGGGGAGAAAAGGAATGAAAGAGGGGAAAGAGAGGAATGACGCGAAGAAGGCAGATGGAGAGAACGGAGAAGAAGGGAAGGGATAGAGGAAATGGGGAAGTGATTTGAAGTGAAAGAAGGGAATTCGAAGAGAAGGAAAAGGAAGGAGAGGTAAAGGATGGGGGAGTGGGGCAGAGGTGAGGGGAACAATAGGGAAGGGAAAGGAGAGAAAAGGGAAGATGGGGCAAGGGAAGGGGAAATGGGTGGAGGGGAAGAGGAGGGCAAGGCAAGGGAAAAAGTGGATGGTGACCAGTGCAGAGGGAAAACCTTGGAAGAATGTGGTTAAGAGCTGAAAACGGAAAGAGTGGTGGGTGGCGGAGTGACTGGGTTGAGGAGGTGGAAGAGGAGGGGAGGTGGAAGAGGTGGGTAAAGAGGAAGGGGGAAGGAGTGAGGAGGAAGAGGTGGAGAGGAAGAGGGGGAAATGGATAAGGAAAAAGGAGGAGGAAAGTTGAACAGGTGGAAGATGGGGACGGGGGAGGGGGAAGGGGAGGGAGGGAGAATGGAGGGCGGGAGGGAGAGGCTGGAAATGAGAAATCGGGAGAGGAAGAGGGAGGGAGGAGAGGGGAGGAGAGGAGAAAGGGAGGAGAAAGGAAAGGGAGGAGGGAGGAGAGGGAAGGGGAGGAGGTAGGAAAGGGGAGGGGAGGAGGGAGGGGAGGGGAGGAGGGAGGAGAAGAGAGGAGGGGAGGAGAGGGGAGGGGAGGAGGGGAGAGGAGGGAGGACAGGGGAGAGGAGGAGGGAGGAGAGGGGAGAGGAGGAGGGAGGAGAGGGGAGAGGAGGAGGGAGGAGGGAGGGAGGGAGGAGGTGGAGGGAAGGAGAGGGGGAGGGAGGGAGGGGTGGGTAGGAGAGGGGAGGAGAGGAGGGGAGGGAGAGGAGGAGAGGAGGGGAGGAGGTGAGAGGAGGAAGGGGAGGGAGGGAGAGAAGGGGGGGAGGTGAGGGAGGGGAGGAGGGGGGGAGGGGGAGGGGGAGGAGGGGGAGGGGGGGAGGAGGGGGAGGGGGGGGGGGGAAGGGAGGAGGAGGAGGGGAGGGGAGGAGAGGAGGGGGAGGAGAGGAGGAGAGGAGGAGAGGAGAGGAGAAGAAGAGAGAGGGAGGGAAAGGGGGGGGGGGGAGGGGAGAGGAAGAGGAGGGAGGGAGAGGGAGGGAAGAAGGGGGAGGAGAGAGAGAGGAGAAAGAGAGGGGGATAGAGGAGGGGAGGAGGAGGAGGGAGGGGGAGGGGGGGAAGGAGGAGAGGAGGGAGGAGGGGAGGAGGAGGAGATGAGGAGGGGGGGAGGAGGGAGGAGAGGGGAGGAAGGGGGGAGGAGGGAGGTGAGGAGGAAGGGGAGGGGAGGAGGAGGAGGAGGAGGTGAGGAGGAAGGGGGAGGTGAGGAGGAAGGGGAGGTGAAAAGGGAGGATGGAAGGTGGAAGGAGGGGAGGAAAAGGACTGGGAAAGGAGAGGAGGAGACAGGAATAGGAGAGGGGGTTGTGTTGGAGAGGGTGTTGGGGAGGGGATGGGGATGAAAGCATGGAGAGGATGAGGAGGGGTTGGGGACGGGGGAGGATTTTAAGGAGGGGACAGGGGGGGGGAAGGGAAGAAGAGAAGATAAGAGTGGTTATTCCAATGATGCAACTTCGGCGAAGCAGTCGTGGGTATGATAAATCCATGCCCCGTTTGGCTGTTTATGCCAGCTCTATCCGCCGTCCAGTTCTATGACAAAAAATCACACAAAATATTCCAAAACTATAAGCAAAATAAAGCTGATCATATCCCCCCATCCCCCACCCTTCGGATTCTACTTCCAAGCCACCCCACCCACCCTCCCCCCCATCCAAGGACTCCCCCCACCCCCCACAACTCCAGCGCACGTTCGCATACACAAGTCCCCATGCTTCCCTTCCACATCCTTCCCTTGCCTCTCCTAGTTGTTCACAATTGCGACAAATTCAACGAGCCAGTTCAACTCAAAACAGTACTTACCATCGCGTTCTATGCGGGTTACGCCGTTCTTGGCCGGCCGCGGGATCCAATGTGCAAGCTTTGTCTTACCAAACATAACGCTTGTTCCCAGACAAACTATAAGGGGTATCCACAACTCTACACATCTTATAAGGCACTTAATCACCGAAGGGTCACTATGCACTGTATATCACGTCATATTTACTTCAATCGCGACCGCAGTTTCAGTAAAAAGAAGCAAATCCCTCCCCGCTGCCCCATGAACACAGCCAACTCGCTAACTACTGCCTGCCTTGGCTTCCCCCCCAGTACCTGAGAAAGTTGCGGACCACGTTTACTCGTCTAGTTGCCAGTTGTTCATATTTTCACGCCTATTTTTCCACACTTTCGTAGCCGCGGTTCTGATTTCTATTTACTACAATCTTAACTTAGTGCTAATACGACTCAAATATATTTGTAGCAACTATATCTGAAAAGCCAATGATCTAAAACTAGCATATACGGCCACAAGCATCGAATGGAATCATTTTATTAAATTCATGTAAATTAGGCTTAAAATCACAAAAATTAATTTGTAATTAAATATATCATGTTGCCTGGAGCTCTTTCAAATCAACCTAATCATACAAACAGTTATGACGGGGCGTAAATATTTAAGAAAAATATTGACTATTCGTTTATGGCAACTCCCCTCACGCCACTCTGCCAAACCTACGACTTTTTTCACAAGCTTGTGGCGTAGCTCAAAACTTTACATTTTCTCTCGCTATTGTTTGCCATGATATGGTAATAGTACAACTTGCATAGACAATCTAACTTACCCTATAAAAAGACACACTGGTTATATAAAAAAGAAATGTAAAAAAAAACTCCCTATTCTTTGCATGCACTTCACAGAAAGACATGTGATAAAAGTACAGACTTCTATATTTTCGACAAAGGTTGCCAAAGTTTTCACTGTACAACCTAATTCATTTCGGCCACAATTTCGTTATCTAACATTGTTGCATTTTTTCATAAGCAGATACTTAAGATAACAATCACCCGCTGTGCGATACACAGAAGAGTTTAATCTCAAACTAATGAAGAAAAATAGACCTTCGGCTGGCCTACGACACATCGAGCATTTCCTTTCATTTTTTTTTATTCATATTTTTCTAATGATACGTTCCCCTGGCCTTAAACACTTGTCATGATGATCCAACCCTATTTTGCTTGTTACCCACCATTTTCCCTATAAATTTGCCCAGTTACTCCTCGACAAAACATGTAATTACTAACCAGTTTGGAAATCGTCCGAATTATATATTATATATATATATATATATATATATATATATATATATATATATATATATATATATATGCACACACACACAGGTGTAAACGTTACATATACATAATACATATGCGCGCCCGCACGTATACTCGTACACACACGAGTTCAGTTTTATATGGCCCAGTGCAGGACCGTTGGTCTTTCCGCTTCTGTACCTTCTCAAAGTGGTTCAAGTATGGTGGGAGTGTATGACATGTGAGCTTATTAGTAGAGATGTGGTTGTGATTTTAGACTGAAATCAGTATAATCAGACCAGCCAACAGTGATCGAGGTGCTCACAGTGAAATGCCACAGTAGTCTCGTGCACCTCTGAGGGTCACTAAAGGAATCCAGCGTCTCCTGCGTTCAAGGGAAGAAGGCTTGCCCCACACATACATTATATATATATATATATATATATATATATATATATATATATATATATATATATATATATATATTATATACATATATAATGTTAATGTTCAGTAATCACACATGTTCAAGTAAATATTTCAATTTTAGCGCGCGCGCACGCACACACACACACACACACACACACACACACACACACACGGGTTATTATCTACAAATGTAAACGTCGTGGAATGCTGTACACACTGATAAGCAAGTCCACAAGACAGATATCTCACACTGTAAGGACTTCCCCGCTGGCAGATCCGAAAATCCAACTTTCGCCTCCGTCTTACAACACTCTCAAGTCTTTATGTACAAAACGATGCAAAATATAATCTTCTTGAACGGAACTGGTATTCCACCAATTTTAGGATAAACCGTTTTCTTCAAATCGGGGAACTTTGGTCATTTTGTATTGCCTAACGTCAGCCAAAATTTAATCACAGGACTCCGGAGTATAAAAACTGAATATATAAATAACGCAAATCTGTTCAGTTTGTTCTGGTTCGTGCTGAGAAACGCTCCTCTAAATATGGCGTCTACATTCGACTTCTGCGCTTGTTCAGACTTCCGCCAGACGAAAGGCTCCATGATGGATTAAGGTTCTTCATGAATTGATGGTCTGTTCTGGTTTCACTTGAATACTTTTTATATAGAAACGTCCATTTAGGACGTTTCTATATAAAAGTTAGTAAATACATTAGCTATCCCAAACTTATCACAGAGAGAACCTAGCCTTATTTGTCTAATACAAAATAAATCACGTCTCACAAAAGATCACAGATCTAGCATTAATTTATAGTTAGTAATAATACAGACATAATAATGATAGAAAATATTAAGAGTTGATAATGGTAATAAATATATGCCCTATCCCATAATAAATCATAAATATACCCTATAATTTGTTTAATAATACAAAAATAAAATTGCGACAGAAAAGTGTTGATGGTAAACGCTTACCAATTATTTGATTTTGCACATACGACTCCCGTACTCGGTACTCCCTCATTTTCAAGTCCTCGAGATTGTTTTCGTTTGTGACTGCCAATATATAGCATCTACTCTGGTCTCTAAATATGAAACAAAACGTACGCAAAGATCAAATCTACCTAGATATCCGAAACGAGTAAGACAAAATGAAAAAAAAAATCGGGACATTCACAGATTGTTCCCAATTCCAGATAATCTTGCTCAGACTAGAATAATCTCAGCCCAAGTTATTATCCCTCCTACCCACCCCTGAGAACCAAAATCATTCCATTAACCCCCTCCACTCAAGATATACCTCATATACCAGTGCACTCTAATCACTGCTAATATGCACACGCACACGCACACACACGGTGGCGCGGTTGGCAGTCTCTGTCCAGGGCTGAAATAATTTCAGTATCGCTGCGCTTCGAGTCGTTACTCCAACTCTCGTGGGCGGGGAGTTGGGTGTGTGTGTGCGTGTAAAGTCACAGCATTACCCATAGATCGGTCATACGAGCTCTGAGCTCTCTTCCGGAAGGGAAATAGCTGTCGATCACGAGTCCATCACGTGATCCAAAGACCAAAGTGAATCACACACACACGCCACTCGTTCCCAATTTCTTTTAAACCCCCTCCCTCCCACTACCCACCCACCCATCCGTTCCCAGTTCCTCCCTACCTCACTACCCCCCACCTCTATACCACTTCCAAATCCAACCCCACAACTGACTTTATCATCCATTACCCACCATCCACGCTCTCCGCTCCCCTCCCATTACACTCCCCAAACCCCCCTCCCCTAGCCATCACCTTACCCTGAACTCGACTCACGCCCCCCACCCTCCCTCCCACCCCTCCAGTATCACGTCACAATTGTGTCCTCCTCGCTTCTCTGTCTAGTACACTTTGAACAAATTCCTTCCCAGCAGATCGTCCCCGTGGCCAGTCATCGGTTGTCTGTTGAACCACTCGCCCCCTCCCACATCCCAAAGATGGCGGACCTTAAAGACTTCATTCCGGCTAGGGCGAAGTCATTTCAGGCAACAGAGTGTGAAGAGGAATGCACCTTGGTTCTTGATGTCGATCGAGGCTTCATCTACGTCCGGAATTTTGCACGGAATCGCGCGCCTCACCCGGAACGTAACCTGGTGGCCGCTACGTCAGTTCCAGGCTACCCCGTCGTTCATGTGACTGGGTCGAAGGTCATTACGACTCGACCGATCCCTACCGATTATTAACAAGTCAGGCTACCCTCTAGGTCAGGGTTAGTCTGGTTCGGGTTGGGTTTGGTTATGTTAGGTTTATTTCCGTGGCATTCTCTCCTCCCCCTCCTCCCCTCCCTAAGTGACAAAGGTCTTGAACACCTCTCCACAACCTACTCAGTGCTGACCCCAGGTCGAGCACACGAGCTTTCCTCTCAGCCTGGCTCTCTTCAACGAGTTAACAATCCTACGAATGTCCAAAAACGAGAAATAGTCAAAATGGTGCAACACAGTGTCTGTGTGTACGTGCGTGCGAGCGGGTGTGATTCACCATGGTCTTTGGATCACGTGTTCGAATCGCGCGCGCGCCCGTGTGTGTGTGTGTGTGTGTGTGTGTGTGTGTGTGTGCGTGCGTTTGTGTGTGTGTGTGTGTGTGTGCGTGCGTTTGTGTGTGTGTGTGTGTGTGTGCGCGCGCACTTCCGGTCTCCATATCACCTTCTGTCCAGTATTTTTTCAAATGTGATTATTCCACGCCAGCAATACCATATCACTCAAGCTATTCAAAAAATCAACACATTTTGCATTAGGTAATCCTCTAATTTTTCTAATAATCTTTTCCTAGAATTGGGTTTCTTATCGAATTGTTGCAGACCTTTTGTATGCCATAAATCAAATTACTTCTCGTCCTCGTCTCCTCATAATTTGTCTAATTCATCTAAGAATGAGCTAACCACGCTTTCCTCTATCCAATTCAATGTCTGCTTCTCAAGGCAAGGCCAAACCACCACGGCATTCCACTTTTGATCTCAACTATGACATTATTTCTTAAATATTTTCTTACCCGCGTGGAGGGTTGCCGCATCTGTGAGCTGTTAGCAAGCTTCACCAGGAATTTCGTATATTTCCCCAGTGACAGCCCCAGCATAATCACTTCCAAATCCCACTCGTGTGTTAATATTTAGATATTGTGATCACTCACTCAATATTCCGACCTCGGCCTCCTTCCGCTCTAACCCATATTCTATATTTACATCAAGGCACTTCTTAATGTTTAACCGTTTTCCAATGTTGCTACACTTTTGCAATCTACCCACGCCTTCTTCTCTACAACTACCCTGTTCATGATTCTGACACTGCGCGGGAGGGATGGGGAGAGACGGGAGATGGATCCGGGGAGGGAGAGATGAAGACGGAGGGGAGGAGGAGAAGGGAGATGAGTGATGGGTGGGAGGAGGAGTTGCCTCAGCAGCCAGATCTTGAATCAATTTCCTAATGCTTCGTCCGTTAGCATCAATGCAATAAGCACTTTTGTCCACCGTTCACACGCCTTCCTTATAATACAAATTAAGTCTAGTTGTCTCGCTTTGTTAACAAATTTCCTAATTATTCACAAGTCGCTCATACAATGCCTTCTAGTCTGACGTTTTGTCCATAATAACTTCTACATATTTTTCTCGATACTCCCTATTCTCTAAATTATGCACTGAATTTCATCAAAGGCTTCGCCTGCCTGTTCTCAAAGACCTGTTGTTTATAATTTGCTTCTTCACGTGTTATAAAAAAAAAATACTGCAGCTTCTCATCTTCCGTCTGCCATGTCATTAACAAGAACCAGGAACGGGACGGGCGCCAGCAGCGATTCCTGTGGCACACCGCACTTACCCACGAAGTCTCCACTTTTAATATCGTTCTCGCCTGGCTCCTAAGCGTGCTGAGTGCCCACACTTCTGGCTTCAGTTTCAGGGAGAGTCAGTGCAGCTGGGCGTCACCAAACACCCCT
>NC_134792.1:59755662-59757621 GCF_046742065.1 Oratosquilla oratoria | reverse complement strand
CCGACTTGACGTCATAACGTACGGCATCGAATTGTTGCTTTCTCGTAATACATCACCCAATCAGAAATCAGAGATCTTCTGCTTTTGCAAATATGAGTCCATTGTTATGATTACAAATTACTTAGAAAGTCGTTGATTATAACGAAATGGCATATCAATTATTTACGCTTACCATTACAAGGCAAAATAAACATATATGATTAAAACTGTTTGCAAGAGTCAACGAAATAACAGAGCATTAAATAACTAAATAAGAATACATATGAACAATTTCGGCCGGTTATCAGTCTTACCATGTCTCTATTATGTTTTTTAAAATATTTCAGTACATTATTTTCAAAAATAAAATGTAGGAAACAAATACTGATATTTTAATTTGATTTTTAAAGCATAGAAATTCCACATCACGACCGTCGTGACTTCATAAAAAATTTCATCTCATTTAACCTAATCAGATCAAACGCCAGACGATTTTATTAATTTTAGAACAAACTCCTGGTCTAAAAGAACTTCTTATGATAGCATTAACCGACTCAGCGCAGCTAAATCTCCTTTTTTTAGATGTGACATAACCGGCCAAATCAGCAACTCGTGAGAAAATAGGGTTGACGTCAGCAGACTGAGGATTTCAGCTGGTCACTTTACTGGCTAGGACACCACCTGGGAAAACCCATAAAAAAAGAAGAAGAAAAAAACAAAACAAAAAAAAAACGTCTTAATAAGTCTTAATGGAATTATTTAGGGGACGGAGGTAAAATACCTTATCCCAGCCATCTTGGGCACATGAGTGTGTGTGTGTGTGTGTGTGTGTGTGTGTGTGTGTGTGTGTGTGTGTGTGTGTGTGTGTGTGTGTGTGTGTGTGTGTGTGTGTGTGTGTGTGTGTGTGTGTGTGTGTGTGTGTGTGTGTGTGTGTGTGTGTGTGTGTGCATGTATTTGTGTATGTGTGCATGTGTATGTATGTATGTATGTATGTATGTATGTATGTATGTATGTATGTATGTATGTATGTATGTGTGTGTGTGTGTATTTGTACACGTGTGTGTGTGCATGTGTGTGTGTGTGTGTGTGTGTGTGTGTGTGTGTGTGTGTGTGTGTGTGTGTGTGTGTGTGTGTGTGTGTGTGTGTGTGTGTGTGTGTGTGTGTGTGTGTGTGTGTGTGTGTATGTGTATGTGTGTTTGTATGTATGTATGTATGTGTGTGTTTATGTGTACGTGTATTTGTTCGTGTGTGTGTGCGTGTATGTATGTATGTGCGTGTGTGTATATGTGCACGTGTGTTTGTGCGTGTGTGTGTGTGTTTGTGTGTGCGTGTGTGTATGTGTCTGTGTGAATGAGTGAGTGTTTGCTTGCGTGTTTTGTTAGTATTACTGTGTGTGTGCGTCTGTGTGTGCATGTACTTGTGCGTGTATGTGTGTGTGTATAGGTGTACGTGTGCGTGTAAGTGTATGTGTGTGCGTGCTTGATACATAAAAATCTCACATTTACACACCACAGTTCAGAATATAAACACACTGAATTTTTTACATTCTTAATTCAGTAGACAAATCAAATCTAAACTACACAAATTACAAAACCATGGGACAAAACTCAATATTAACTAACTTCGCTAAAATCTAGCCAAACCTAGATATGTAAAAATCCTAGACAAGAATAATCCCCATTCATACACGTTTGCTGTGTACCTCGGGTACGTAGGGGTTTCACAGTGTTCGACCCAGCAGTATGGCGGATGTCAGGGATTCCCCCATTCCCCACAATCCTCCTTCCTATCCCCCCTCCTCTCCCTCCCTCCGTCCCCTCTCCTTGTCAGCTTGTACTCCCTCCTCCCCCTCCCCCTCTCCCCCTCCTCCCTCCTCCCCCTCTCCCCTTCTCCCTCCTTCTCCTCTTCCCTCCTCCTCTCTCCCTCTTCTCCCTCCTCCCCCTCTCCCCTCTCCCTCCTCCCCCTCTTCCCTCCTCCCCC
>NC_134792.1:59745662-59750662 GCF_046742065.1 Oratosquilla oratoria | reverse complement strand
GTAGAAAATCATCCCCCAGAATTCCCCACACCTTTTCCCGGGGTACCGCGTCATATGCCTTTTCCAGGTCTACAAAAGCAACAATGATTTATTTCCTTCACACCCAAAATTTCTCCCAGAATTCTTCGCAGCTTTGCTCTAAGCACTGTCATATACCTTCTCTAAGTAAAAAAAAAAAAAAAAAAAAAAAATCCCTTCCCCCCCTTTTCTTTTCTTCTTCTTCTTCTTCTTCTTCTTCTTCTTCTTCTTCTTCTTCTTCCTCTTCTTCTTCTTCTTCTTCTTCTTCTTCTTCTTCTTCTTCTTCTTCTTCTTCTTCTTCTTCTACTTCTTCTTCTTCTTCTTCTTCTTCTTCTTTTCTTACAATCAGCGTTCTGGTGCCTCTACCGGGCCTGAAACCGTATTGATTTTCCGGTACCCAGTACCAGGTACCTTCCTTCTTCTCGGCCTCTTTTTTGGTATCATTTTATACATCTTCCCAGCAATGGGAAAACAGAAGTCCCCTGTACTTTCCACACTCCGTTTAATATTTTCCTTATAGATAAAATATCTTATCGTTTGTCCCCTCTCATTTGGTAATTTCATCCCTTTTAAAAGGCACATATACACACTGTTTACAGTAATTTTCATTTTATCTTATCTTTTTCCTTTAATATCTCCGCTGGTAAGTTTACACATCCTGGATTGGTCGTTATTTTTTATTCGTTTTATTCTTATTCACTTATTTGGGCCTCGCGGTGTCCCAGTGGATAATGTGTCGAACTTATGAGCAGGTGGGCGCGAGTTCGGTTGCCGGGACTCGCTGCATGCTTCTTGCGTTGGTTCCTGACAGCCCTGGCTAGGCGGGGAGGCGATCCTAACGTTGCCCTCCCCCCCCCCCAAAAAAAAAGCATCGTGGGAGTGGGATGGTCACTTTATTTATTTATTTATTTATTTATTTATTTATTTATCTATTTATTCATATATTTTTTATTTTTTTATTTATCTATTTATTTACCTATGTATTTATCTATTATTTTTCCTTTATCTATTTCTTTATCTATTTATTCATTTACCTATTTATTTATTCATTTATTCATCTATTTGTTTATTCATTTATTCATTCATTTATCTATTTACCTATTTATTTATATTGCATTATTTATTTAAGTTATTGTGGTAGCATTCTGTTCTAGATTGTTTGCCCCATATATTCGCTGGTTTGAGATATATATATATATATATATATACATATATATATATATATATATATATATATATATATATATATATATATATATATATATATATATATATATACTGTTTCTTTAAAAAATCGCCTTTCACTCTTATTATATATATTTTTTTTTACTGTTGTGGTTGATGATATGGGTTTCATGTTTTCAGTTTATCCAATAGAAATCTATGGTTCCAATCAATAATTACAGAAGGCAGTTTTAAACGACACTGAAGATGACTGATTTATGAAATATTTTATACTTGAATTCCATCGATACCAGGTCAATTTGAGACTGTCTCTTTCAGTATGAAATATGTTTATTATCGATAATTCATTCTTCAAAGTGAAGTTCAATTGCCTTATAATCTCGACATTTCGCCCCATCCCCACTCCATCTCACTACAGGCTCCATTACTGCATCCATTGTTTATTTACATCTTCCAATGTGTGCATTTTTATTTCCAATAATTATTATATTTTCATCGTTTATGTTATCAAATATTAAACTTTAGTTTTTCGTAATATATTTCCTCCTTATAAGTGGCGAACATACTTGGACCAATTTTACTTTCTGTTCAATTTTTGGATCAATCCTCTACATTCTTTCGTTGCCTTAAATTATTATTTTAATTTTCCTAATTTCCTTGGCCACTCCATTTATCTGTCTATCTATTTATTTATCAGTTTATGTATTTATTTATAATCAAGAACGCTCCCAACACAGTACATCTGATAGATATAATTACTATAGATCACTTTACTTCCTCTTCCGCACTTTCTACGTTTGCATACCACTTAAAGTCGACCTTCCTCTCAGCCCATCACCTCCACAATTTCCTCCCTTTTACCTTCCACAGCAGATACATTTATTGTTGCTATTTTCAATTATCGTATGCATAGGTCGTCGTCTTGTTGAGTCGTCCATCGATTGAAACTGCCCTTCTCTTGCGTGCGCAGCTTGAACGATTTGTGGAGCAGAGGACGCCTCTGCTCTGTTGACGCTGAAGTCGACTCGCTCGTGGCTGGCGTTGCTCAGGCGGGACCACGTGGAGTGTAGGCCTACGCATATACGTTTATACATCATCCACGCATTTATTTATTCGTTTATCTTTTTATCCATGCATTTATTTACTCGTTCGTTTGTCTATTTGTTTAGTTGCTTGTGTATTCGATTATTTTATTGTTATCTAAGAGGGGTATCCTAGGAATAAAAAAGCTTAATCGACAAATACATATACATCAACACACACATATATACATATATATATCCATATACATATACACATACATATATACACACATATGTACATATACATACACATGTGCATGTATATGTACAGTTATACACGTATTCATATATATGAGTATATACATTTACGTAAATTATGTAGTTGGGTGTGGATTGAAGGGATGTCTTGGCTGGCTACCCCCCTTATAAGGGGGAAAAAGCCCTTTGGTCTATAGATATATTGTGAATAGTATCTAGATATGATAGTTCAAATTTTGCATTCAATATATTGCAAAGGATTACAAAGGCGGAGCATGCCGACAGGAGACCTTTTGGTCCATAACTAGGTCGGATGCTAAAAAATATATAAATGATAAAAAAGATAGATAAATAAAATAAAAATTATAATGATATAAATAATAATGATAAATAAAATAAATTATACATAGGTATAGTTGAATAATAAACAAACAGGTAAATAGTAAATAATAATAAACTGACATATAAATAATAATAAATGGAAATCAAGCAAATAATAAATAAAGAGACAAATAAACAAATAATCAAATGATATAAAGTAGATGGCAGACGTTGCAAACGTTGTATTTAAAATATTCTAAGTCTTTCTCTAATGACATTAGATGTGGACTATGGGTCTACTTAGATTTAGAGAAAGTCTTTTATATGATCCTACGCCATGGGGCGCTGAGTAGTTACTGCCTAAGCCGTCACCTTTGCTCTACCGTAGAGGAGTGCGAGATTCGAACCCATTATGCTTGGTCAAGTTACCACACAAACTGCTCCTACGGGAATCGAACCCACCGAAGGATTTTAAGGAACAGAATAGAAAGGAGTTTAAAAAAGAATATCCTTATAGTGAGATCGAGTCACATGAGGAATTGTCACATGAGGAATTGTCACTCCACGAGATCCCACCTGAAGAATTGTCACCCTAGTATGCAGAAAATATCAACAGTGGAATAAAGATTAGGTTACATTAAGTTAGGTTAGGTTAGGTTAGATTGAATGAGGATTATGCTTATTGTCATCAACTTATACAACCGAAGAATCGTAAACTCAGGATCAGTATTGAAGTGTAGGATACTAGGATGGAAGGATATGACTAACGAAATCCTAGAAGGATCGGTTCTGGCTCTCGTAATGTGCATAAGAATATAATGAAGGAGACTGCAAGAGACCATAAGGCCTACACTAGGCAGTTCTTATGTCCATTACCACCTGTCATCCCCATCTATAAAGTTGTCTATCCACTTCTTAAAACAACCAATAGTTTCATGGTTACTAAGTCAATTTTTAATTTATATAAATGAAATGATGGAAGAAACGAGCTATAGTATTATTTGTTTACACACGACTCAAAAATCATAAGAATGGAAGAATGTAAATTGATCAATGTTGATCTAAAGACAGAATTTACAATTGGAATAAAGTGTGGAAATTTAATTTCAATACTAGAGGTGCAGAGTATTGGAAATAGGCAGAAGTACAAAGAAGACATTTGCATATTGTACAAATATGTGTAATTCAGAGGACATTGTTACACTCGTCGGGTCCCTCCCTAACCGTCATGTGTTGTTTTGAATTAGCGTATGACTGTAGCTTACGCGCGTGTGTGCGTACATGTGCGTAAGTGTGTATGTAATGTTTGCGAATGCATAACCCCAGTGTATATGTGTGTGCGTGTATGTTTATTTTCGAGAGCGTCCGTGTATGTGCGTGTATTGGGAGTAGTAGTAGACGTAGTAGTAGTAGTAGTCGTAGTAGTGGGAAGGTGAACTATCGACATCGGAAGCACCTTCCAGCGCGCGGGCGGAGGAGATATTGATTGCGACGGAGACAGCAAACCCGACGCCGGAGAACTCGGAGACCGGTAGGACCATTTCCGCAAATATTGATCAGCTCTCAGAGCGAGTGGTAACTCCAAGGGGCACCCCCTTTCTTGTCCTCAGCCCCTCCGATAGCAACACAGCCCCTGGCTTGCCTTAGAGCGACTTCCAAGCCCGAAGAAATACTGGAGCACGTGACCGGTAGGCGTCCGCTTCGCGTGGGGGGAGATGGTGGAGGGGAGGGAGGGAGGAGGAGGAGGGCTGGCGGTGTCATTGGGTTCGTTGGGCCGTTGGGAGTTCAGGTCCATGTGGCAAAGTTATGTCGTGATTTGTCGTCTTAATGCACATTTATTAATACCACAGGATTTACGGATCTCAGAATGAATTTGTGGGGTAATGAGGAATGATCATTAAACGAAATAAATTGTTTTAGTGCTGTTTGCGAAATTCTATTCAGACTCGGTAAAATTATATTACCTTCCTTTACTAAACGCTACTGCTAAGCTTAGATATTTTTTATTACAATAACAGTTATTATTGTTTTACGAGTACAAACGGTGTGGTACAACTATTTGACATAGAATAAGCAGTATATGTAAAAGCTTCCTTAGTCCTTAGCTATTTCCATCTGAGCCTGGATCTATTGGCGTCGACTGATTTGCTACGTAGGCTCACTGGCCAGTTGTTGAAAACGAGTGTTATGCCTTGT
>NC_134792.1:59735662-59740662 GCF_046742065.1 Oratosquilla oratoria | reverse complement strand
GTGTAGGCCTTATGGTCTCTTGCAGTCTCCTTTATTTTTATGTTCCTATCAATGCATTTTCTCTTTCACCATCTCGTTTTCCAATACGGAATAATCAAAGGATTATAATTCTAATATATTATATATATATATATATATATATATATATATATATATATATATATATATATATATATATATATATATATATATATATATATATTACATTCTCTCTTTTTTCCAACTGTTCCACCCTATCCTCCTCCACCCTTTCCATTTCTTCATTTTCCACAAATATTTTCCCAGTCTATCCCTACTCTTTACACTGCATCTTCCCCTTCCCTACTCCATCTACTACTGTCATCACCGTTTCGATACGTGTTTTCATTCTACTTCACTTGATCCTTGATGCGCATGCATTTGCATGATTCCATTCATAAAATCACGCACTTTGAAATTTAATGACTTCCTGAGAGGACAGTAATTAAATTCATACGAATCTTAATCACCGCATCAGTGGAAATATCAGAGTTGGTAACGTCCTTCGCTGCTGAGATCCAGCGTAGGTATGCACGACACAACGTACGCTCACATTTCTTAACGGATGAAAAGGAATCCTTCATTCAGTGTAAAGGAATACAGACCACACGCTCTCTGGGCACGCACCCGCTCGATCCTAGTGAGTGGGGGCTCTGTTATGAAGGGGGCGATAGGGGGGAGGAGGAAGGAGGGGGAGGGCTTTTGCACGCGGAAACAGCACAAGCAAGGTACATACACACACACACACACACTCCCACTCCCGTGCGCAAAGTTCTCAAACTTCCGCACCTCTCTCGTCGTCAAATCCAATTCCTAAACGCGCAATGAACCCATTTAACCTTCCATTAACGATGGAATGAGCGATGCTGTCACCAGATAACAGAGTAATATTCTAGGACGTAATCCCTTTATACACCGAGTGTATCGCTTACTTGTAAATGTCGACATTTCCTGTCGTCTGCGCGTCCCTCTCCACCCGGTTCTGCCAAACAGCGACGACCAGCAGGATCTCATTGCCACACGCCTCCGCCCTGGCCCGAGTAGGATGACCGAAGGGTTCTGTAGTTCTCGCATCAATACCCCAAGATCAGCGTGCAGATTAATTGCAGATTTACGACAGATAGTATCCTCGACCTAATTCTCGTTTTTCACAAACAGAGGGCCACTGCATATAATGTTTTGATTCGTTCTTAGTGACGTCATTATCAACACCCTCACTAACAAATTATGATAATTTCTGAGACCACACACGACTTACTAAGATTCACAGTGCACCACTACACACACACACATACACATACACACACAATTGAAAAAGGTGAACACTGAAGAAGATTGTGAGTCGCTACAGTCAGATCTCAATAAAGTATGGAAATGGAGTAGGAAGTGGGAGATGGAATTCAATATTAAGAAGTGTAGTATAATGGAATTTGGAAGAAGCAAGAAAAAAAAAAAAAGAATAGTGGGATCATATAAATTAGGAGAAGAAATGAAAAAAGTAGAAATTGAGAAGGACCTAGGAGTCATTATTATGAATAATATGTCCCTTGAGAAACATTTAAACAAAATTTTTGGAGAAACTTATAATTTAATAAAAACAATCAAAGTGGCAAAATCATACCTGAGCGAAAAAATGGCGAAGAAAATACTAGTGACTTTGATAAGACCAAGATTGGAGTATGCAGCGACGACGTGGTCACATGTACAAAAAAAAATGTATAACAAAACTTGATAGAATACAAAGCGCAATTACGAAATTGGCACTAACACTCTCAGAACTATCACATGAAGAGAGACTAGCAAAACTTGAGCTACAGACATTAGAGCAAAGAAGAGAGAGAGGAGACTTGATAACTATTTATAGAATCATGAAAGGCATAGAAACTATTGATAGAGAATCTAATAAAATGGAATAGTAGAGATACAAGAGGACATGGGAAGAAAATTAAGAAAGACAGTTATAGAAGAGACCTGAAAAAGAGCAGCTTTCCCCAGAGTAATAGACGTTTGGAACAAGTTAGATGAGAAAGTGGTGTGTGCAAAAACAATGCACGAGTTTAAAAACAGTCTAGATAAAACAAGATATGGGGACACCACAATCATAGCTCCCCTTCCCGTAAAATACAACTAGTTAAACACACACACACACACACACACACACACACACACACACACACACATATATATATATATATATATATATAAAGGAACATCTGTGCGTCCTGTTGCATATATTATACTTACACGGCGTTATATGTGCTCTAAATAATGTACTTGAAAAAAATAACTATCAGTGACGCAAAGAATACTTCATATGTGTTCTCTAGTTGTGGCATACACCATATATGGTGATATAAATCCCCAGCACATCCCCGTGGACATACCACAATGCTTGGCAGGTCTCCTCACGTTAAAACTTTTCCGCGAAGCTGTCAAATTCGTGGAAATCGGTGTCTGCGCCTCAATAGACAAAGGATCGTTTGGAAATGCAACGGACGTCGCAACAGAATCGGCGTCGGTTTGGTTCTTAAGGGTTCTATTAGCTGAATAAAATCGTCTGTCGTTTGGCAGAATATTTTATATAAAGTATTTCTTCCTTACCCTATCTCGGTGGGGTGGGAGGGATCGTAAATACCTACATGTTACTTTGACTGCATAAAGCCATATTCATTTGTTTTATCCATCGTGTGTAGCAATCTTCCAGGGAGATTCTTAGGCCATTAGGGTCAATATCCGTGAGACAAATCATATGGTTGCAGTCTATCAGTTGACGTTTGATGATAAGACGAAGCGTTTGTCTCACGGTGCCATAAACGACTATTTCCTGGACATTAAATGCTGAACACCTACATTGGTTTTGCACACGACTACACGTTATGACGCTGCCAGATGAGCGATGATTTTGAGCCTGCAAACGTATTGTCGTCTGCGCTACAATACGCAAATTGTAAATATGCTTTTATTTATTAATTATTTCATTTATTTGCTAGTTTTGGAAAATAGAAGTGCATCTACTCTTCAAATGAAAAAGTAGAACCTGTTGTTGATACCACATAATTATATATGAAATACTACTGTGTAATTGGCGCTTACAAAAATCAACATTCAATTAATCAAAGGATCCATCCCGCTAAATAATATTCTTTATATACTTATTTCTCATTATTCCCTCTAGCGTAAGATACTATTCTGGATATCGCGTAACTTCTTGACGATTCAGAATTTCCTGTTAAAGTTATCTTATCTGATTATTCTTTCAAGTGACCCTTAGCAACAAGGAGATGCTAGACACAATTTCAACGGAAAGACTTAAAAATGCAGCGTAATTGTAAACATAACACTTGCAACTACTTTCGAATTGTGTTTATCTAGAAAATGGTAACCTTGAGTTGGACTTTTCTAGATACTTCAAAGTCGAAAGTTTTATGCTAAATGGAATGTGACTTCCTGTATAATAATAATAATAATAATAATAATAATAATAATAATAATAATGATAATGATAATGATAATGATAATGATAATGATAATGATAATGATAATGATAATAATAATAATAATAATAATAATAATAATAATAATAATAATAATAATGATAAATAATAATAATAGTAATAGTAATAATAATAATTAATAATAATAATAATAATAATAATAATAATAATAATAATAATGATAATGATAATGATAATGATAATGATAATGATAATGATAATGATAATGATAATAATAATAATAATAACAATATAAAAAAAATATTTATTTACATCCAATATCAACTTAAGGCTCTTCATGCACGTGACCTTTCATTCGATCAAACTATTTTCAATGTTTTTTTTTTATGTAATACTCTAGTCGAGGAATAGGAGAAAAGTAATTTCGGTCTATACCTGCAACGATTCGGGTAACTTCTCAGAAAATTACCATATAAAAAATATAGATAAACCAACAAATAAGTATAGTAAAATTAACGATGAATTTGACCATCTTTTTTATCCAATAACTCGACTGGAGGCTAACAGACGGGACCCCATCAGCACAACTCCAATCCTGTGTATTACTAGATTATTACAACTAAGTAAACACACACACACACACACACACGTGGCGGATTGGTAAAGCACTGGCCTCACAAGCCAGAGAACTGGGGTTCGATTCCCCGGCCGGGCGGAGAGAAGTTGGGTTTGTCTCCTTTCACGTGTAACCCCTGTTCACCTAGCAGTGAGTAGGTACGGGGCGTTAGTCAAGGAGTTGTGACCTTGCTGTCCCGGTGTGTGGTGTGTGAGTGGTCTCAGACCTACCCAGAGATCGGCAAATAATGAGCTCTGAGCTCACTGCCGTAGGGTGGTGTCTGGCTGTCTCGACAGAGACTGCAGCAGATCCGAGGTGAATACACACACACACACACACACACCGATCAGATCACGTACCGACCGGTATAAGAAGTCCCATTACCGACATTTGTGGACTTCATCAACAACAAGAATTAACATTGTTGTTAACTACACACCTATTACTTAGCCTGCTGTTTTTTGTCTAGTTTTTGAATGTTTGTAACATCATCTTTTCACTGTCATAGTTTTATAATGTTATAATCTTGTAGGATGCATATTTTCAGCAGAAATGTTGTTATACCAATAAACCGTTGATTATTATTATTACACACACACACACACACACACACACACACACACACACACACACACACACACACACACACACACACACACACGACTCGGTGGCGCGGTTGATAGATCACTGGACTGCCAGTACGGTGGTGCCCGCAGTACCTGGTTCGAATCCTGCCCAGGGCCGAAATTATTTCGGTATCGCTGCGCTTCGGGTCGTTACTCTGACTCTCGTGGGCGGGGAGTTGTGTGTGTGTGTGTGTGTGTGTGTGTGTGTGTGTGTGAAAGGTCAGCATTACCCATAGATCGGTCATACGAGCTCTGAGCTCTCTTCCGGGAGGGAAATAGCTGTCG
>NC_134792.1:59655662-59730662 GCF_046742065.1 Oratosquilla oratoria | reverse complement strand
ATGTACTAGGATGAGATATTCATTTGCTCATTGCTTGTTGTTCTTACCCCAGAGAAACGTGCATAAGATAATGTGTTGTTTCAGATTATTGCACTGTTGGTGTAAACTTGTGGAGTTATGTAGAACAACTGAAACTGGGGAAAGTGTTCTTTGCATTTTGCAGCTTGATTATCACCTTGGGCATGTATTGCATAATAATTTTTTCAGAATGCAATGACAAAGTAGTTTAGCCAGTGCTTGGTACTAATGTTATGTATGTGGTGCCTTGGATGTGTAAGGAATGTAACATCTTTCGGTATCTAAACATGTTTTAGAAGTGCCGAACGCCAGAGAAGTATAAAAACACCATTGCATACAGGCGTACTCGCTTATGAACATATTACTGCTTTAGAGCATATAATTGAATTATATTGTAATTTCATTTTACTCTGTTAACAGTGTATTCTTTCAATTGTAAAGTAGAAAACATAGAGAAGAAATAATTTTGTGTCAAGAGATCTATAATATTATTTCATGTACTAGGCTTGTTAGATTTGGATTGCATGAAGAAACATCATCCCAAACTTTGACAGGGTGACAGTTCTTCATGTGGACTATCCTAGGGTGACAATTCTTCATGTGGGCCATCCAGGGTTTACAATTCTTCAGTTGTATAAGTTGATGACAATAACCATAATCCTCATTTAACCTAACCTAACCTAATCTTTATTCTACTGTTGATATTTGGCATACTGGGGTGACATGTCTTCAGGTGCGATCACATGGGGTGATGATTCTTCATGTGACACTTCTTCGTGTGACCCGAAACCTTATTTGTTTTGGTTTTCTGGTATAGGATCTTGTTATGTGAATTTGTTAATAAATTGGTGTCATTAGTTTATATGTAGTAATTGTTAGGTACATATTACTAGTATAGTCTCCTAAGCAAACTTCTGAGCTTCAGAGTAGTTAGTGGCAGTCATGGTAGTATTTATAATTGGTTACTTATATATTAGGGTTTGTATTTACCTAATTGTAGTATACAGGAAAGGAGCAACTCTCGTTAGGTCCTGTCTCCTGTTCTCTAATTTTTTAACATACCTAGACTTGTATTCATGTATATTTCTTACTTAATCTCTATCTTCGATTTGATATCTTAGATTTGAACTCATGTATTGTGTGAGGTTGGGCTATATTACCTTCTAAACTATTCTACGTATTTATACGTCTATATGGAAAACTGTATTTCTTCGCATCCTTGTATATGGATGTCTGGTTGAGGTCTGGGCTTCAACTAGTTAGCTTGGAGTGTTTGCTGCCATGACTGTTTGCCTCACTAGTCTGTTCTTCCCTTCTGCACGTCTGAAGATCCTAGTTTTGACATGACTAATCTGACTAATTGATGGTTTGGGTATTCTGTTGAGGAACTTATATCTTCACTTCTCTGTGGATCCATTGTCACTCTTGAAGCTGTTGTAGTGTTGTTGGTCTCTTTAGCCACCCCCAAACCCACAAAATTGAGCAAATAAAAAAGGTAGTAATGAAAGTACTACAAAGATGGTCATCTTCTCAACGGAAGGATGAACGTCAGTATTCCAGTTGTTCTTCTTGGCCCTTGGTCCACATTACAAGTACAGCCTCTCCAATTGGAGAAAATTGTATTTGTTGAATTTGTGAGATTTAGAATATTTTTCTAAAGGACTTTCCATAGTCTAGATGGTTTTGTACTGGAAATGTGGTCTTACATCGGCAGTGGGACATAGTATCATGGTACAGCATTATAGTTGTTGTAATTGAATCGAGTTACTAACACTGGGTAACGCTCTTGGTAGTGCATGTTAAAGACTTTCATGTTGTGTTTGGAGAAATAGTTGTCAGAGTTGTATTAGTGTGGATATTTTTCTACGTACCAGCTATAGGGGAGGTCATGAGCTTTTCTCATGCGATGAAGTTGGAAGGGTTGTGGAAGTTATGGTTGATAGATAACTTGAGTGGGTCAGGAGACTCCATGACATCCTCTGGTCCTAGGTAAGACTTAATGGGTTATATATGTAAGACAGTAGGACCACCATATCAGGTACTGAATGATAGTCCTACAAACAAGTGTAGATGTTTTTGCACAGGTTACTGTTGAAATGTGGTAAAATTCCAGTGTTTTTCCTCTTCATCCACATACCAGTCAATGCAATATTTATCACAGGTGGAATAGTCTGGAAGCTTATAGACCCACAGTACTCTGTTTTGATATTGTACAAACTTGTCTACCAACAGATTTTGCTGTGACAGCTCATAAAGTACTGTGGAGCATGTTGTGAATGTATGAAATAGTGAAAGAACTTTCAAAGGTTTTTATGAATAGTATAGTGCATGTGATGGTCAGGGATGGTGAGGGAATAGTCTGATGTGAAAGAAGGGTTGTGTGTTAATGGCATAGTTGTTTGATTTGTATATGGATTGAGTGGAAGGATACAGGAAATGAATCAGTTGTTACTTGCAGATGACTCTATTTGAGGCTGAATCACAGGATGTATATGTTGTCTCTCCTGTCCTTGGAGATGCTTATGCCAGAAAAGTCGTAAATGTGGTAAAGAAGGGATAGTAGAAGTTAAATGTAATCAACATTGAGTTGAGATTATTCTTCAATCGTAAAAGACTGATTTGTAAGAGAGGAGACTTTAAATGTAGTAGTAATAAATGTTGCTTCAAATTATTTTTGAGTCATAAAAGACTGACTTGTAAGAGAGGAGACTTTAAATGTAGTAGTAATAAATGTTGCTTCAAATTTCACGGACTGGAAACCTGCAGCCTTGTATTGGTTGGCAGTGGTCCCTAGGCCCTCCCATAGATCTCTAAGGAAAGAAACATTGGACTGTTGTCTCCTGTTGGAATGTTTCTATGTTGCTGGCTTGTAGTAGGAAGGGAGGAGTTGCCAGTTGTCAGCTTTCCTTATGTGAAAAGGTAGGAGAAATTTGGTTGAGGTTGACAAATATCTTGGTCCTGTTCTGGATACATTGTAAATCTCTCGAGACTTTGTGTCCCAGTGGACGGATGTCCTGAAGTACTTTGAATTCTCTGTCAGCTAGAAAGCTTGTCTACCAATTTTTGCCATTGTTTTGTAATTGAGTGTCTATGATTGCTTTTGACAATATGGGAGCAAGTAAGGAGGAACCTATGAAGTAGAGACCCATATCTTTGACCAGTAAAATAACCAAAATATGTGAAAAAGTTGTGAAAGGGTAGATGAAATATTTGGTGGAGAAGGGAATCTTGATAGATTAATTTAGATTTATGAAATTATTAATCTATTGCCCCAGGACTCTCAGAAGACCCACATCTAGATAATTGGGATAATTTTTTGGCTTAGCTCACAAATCACTCAAGAAAGAGGTATTGTGTTTTTGGGTAAGGTGAGAGTAGGGTATTGTATGATGAGGTGTTCGTGTGTCTTTGCTATGGTGATTAAATCTGGGACAGTTTGATTTTATGGTCAGACCTATTCTGTGTGAATATTGCTCTGTTCAGCTGGTTTTAGTGAAGGTTGATTACATTTCTAACCATCCAATGATGTAATGTCTGGTATTTGAGTATGTTACGAGGCTTAAGAACTTGAGCATGAATTCTTATTTTTTGCTTAGAATATTATTTCACTGTTCATTGTAAAAAAAAAGTATCATTGATTGGAATGAAAATACTTTGTATGGTTTCAGTCCTTTTGGTACATGTCTTCAGTATCCTCAAGTACCTGAACGTACAAATATGGTATAATGAATCAGCACTCAAGGAACTTAATTGAGTAGAGTTATGGATAATTGTCTTACTAGGGGGAGGGAGGGGCTATTATTGAACATTTATTCATCAGGATCTAAGGTGAATTGTGTATTGTGTCCTCGGTTGTCATCAGATTTTATGTGTAAGTGTATAAATGTACACTGGTGGTGCTCAAGCCACTTGCTGGTTGATCCCTCACCACTCAAACATGCATCTGTCTTCTTTGGTCCAATGCCACTGTCATCCATTCAGGCACACACACACATACAGTATATATATATATATATATATATATATATATATATATATATATGGAAAGAATGAGTGAAGAAAGATTAGTAAAAGAGGTGAGGAAGGCAGAGGTGGAAGGAGTGAACATGAGGGTACAACCAAGAAAGAGATGGATGGATGGATGGGGTAAAAGGGGCATTGGGAAAGAGGGGAATGTCTGTTGAGGAAGAATGGGAGAGGACAGAAGATTGGGGTGAATGGAGAATGATTGTGTATGGATGATGATGTGATGCATGAAAGGTAGTGGGTGGGGGGGGGGGAGTATGTGTGAAAAATTGATGCAGCCCGAAGGGATTTCTCACAGTCTTCTCCATTTCTGCATGAGGGGACAGAGAGGAGGGGTCTCTGATTTAATGAAGCAGCCTTGCTGTGGATGTGCTGTGTCTTGTGGCACTGCTGCTGCCCCAGGGCAGTGGACAAGATGCAGGGATGACCCGTCATCCAGAAGGAGCCAAGATAAGAGGGAGGGAAGGGGGTGGATGGGAGTGGAGTATGTGGGGATGGAATGGGTGGGAGTGGTTTTTATGCCTTTGTTTTTTGGCTACCTCCCTTGTAAGGGAGAAAAAGGCTTTGGTGTGTGTGTGTATATATATATATATATATATATATATATATATATATATATATATATATATATATATATATATATATATATATATATATATATATATGTGTGTGTGTGTAAATATTGAATGAATGGATTTGACAGATGAGAGTGTGGGTGGAGGAAGAACAAGTGAAGACGGGCTGGAACTCCTTTATTGCTTATATATTTTGACTGACATGGTCTTCTTCAGTAAGCCGTGTACAAACAGCTCAAACCTTACAATTATACACACTCAAAATTGGAAACTCAGACAGGTCATCCCGCTGGCTGTCTGGGGATTCCTGTACCAGGTACATGCTTCCTACTTGTGCCTTGACATATTACGGTGACTCAGGTTGAGGTGTTGAGAAATGCCTAGCCGACCATAAGAGGGACATGAGGTCACACAGAACTTCCAACTCACTCGTTCATCACACTGACAAATCTGGAAATTTGTCCCACTGGGATGGGGTCAAGATTCTGCATACGGGATTGAAAAGAGTCACGAGAAAAACGGTTGAAGTTGCCTATATTAACACATTTGAAAATATCAATAACAGAGAAGGTTTTGTATGTTTATCACAGCACAGCGATACTGAAATTATTTCAGCCCTTGGCGGGATTAGAACCAGGACCTCAAGTGGTGGCCACGAATGCTACCACCGCTCCATTGAGTCGTGTGTGTGTGTGTGTTTGTATGTATATATATATATTAAATGAGGGATGTGGATAAAGGAGTTATGGATTTCTAGATCCATGTTTATTTCTGACTAGTTTTGCACTAAACTTATATAGTTTTGCACTAAACTTCTTAATTCAGAATATAACATACATATCTCCTTCATCTAAACCTTTATTTTTTGCTAGTACTGTAGGGCTGAATGGTGTTGCAGGTGGAGATGTAGCTTTGTTTCCTTCAGTCATTCCACTGACCTAAAATTCAATGGCTTTGTTGGGCCTTCTTGGCTTGTATGAAAATATTTGTTGTGATTATTAGCTTGTTTATTATTATTATTATTTCTTACTGTTGGTCATTGGCCTCTATTTATTTACTATTATTATTATTTTTATTATTTCTAAAAGGGTTGTTTTTAATGCCTGTTTGTTTTTTGTCCAGCAGAAGATTCGAACAGAAGGCACATACGAAGACTTAAGTTGTTCGGAAGCACGGCTAACTGTCAACAAATCCCTTAATCGTTATCGTGATGTCCTGCCCTACAACCACACACGCATTGCATTGCAGGATACAAACACCGACTATATCAATGCATCTCTCCTTAAGGTAAAGGTTTAGGACAGATTTCTGGCATTCAGTGGTATGTATGATTAGTCATTTCTCATAGTTACATTATATATATATATATATATATATATATATATATATATATATATATATATATATATATATATATATTATATGCCTTTTTCTTTTTGGTGACCTCCCGTGAAAGGATGGAAAAAGCCTTGGTATATGTATGTATGTATGTATTGTATTTAATTGTGTGTGTATATTTTCTGTCGGTCTCTCTCTGTCTCCTCTCTCTCTGTCTCCTCTCTCTCTGTCTCCTCTCTCTCTGTCTCCTCTCTCTCTGTCTCCTCTCTCTCTGTCTCCTCTCTCTCTCTCTCTCTCTCTCTCTCTCTCTCTCTCTCTCTCTCTCTCTCTCTCTCTCTCTCTCTCTCTCTCTCTCTCTCTCTCTCTCTCTCTCTCTCTCTCTCTCTCTCTCTCTCTCCCCTCTCTCTCTCCCCCTCTCTCTCCTCTCTCTCCTTTCTCTCCCCTCTCTCTCTCCCCCACTCTCTCTCCCCCTCTCTCTCCCATCTCTCTCTCTCCCCATCTCTCTCCCCATCTCTCTCCCCATCTCTCTCCCCATCTCTCTCCCCATCTCTCTCTCTCTCCTCTCTCTCTCTCTCTCTCTCTCTCTCTCTCTCTCTCTCTCTCTTTTCATTTTTCTTTTTACTACTCTTTCATATGTGATTTCCCACACTTGTTTCCTTTCTAGCCTCAAAATCTTGAATAAAGAAAAGGTTATGGAAATAAACATCATGTGCCTTTATTAGTCCAACATTTCATTTGTTACAGCTGTAACAAGTGGAACGTTGGACCAATGAAGGTTCCGTCCTCACATTCGGATGTTTATTTCGATAGACTTGTCGGCAGCTGCCACTTTTCTTCAAAGAAAAGGTTGGGGAGGATACAATTTTCCTTATTCATTTATAAAGGGTATTAGTAGGAGACGTGATTTACTAATATTGGGGCCAAGAATATCTTCCTGTTGGTGTATAACATTGGAAGCAGTTGAAAGAAAAAAATATAAAATAGCATCATCATATTTCTTTCCTTTGTGGTTCATTTAAAATGGTTTGTAAATTGAGACTGCCTAGCTGCACATATCCTGTCTTTCCTAGTTCTGATTATGTCTGTGTTTTCATCAGGTGGACAGTGTAAACCGGCATTATGTTCTTACCCAAGGTCCACTGCCACATACCACACCACATTTCTGGCTCATGGTGTGGCAACAGCGGACAAGAGGCATCATCATGCTCAACAAAGTTATTGAAAAGAATCAAGTAAGTGTTCAACGTCTTAATAATATAAATTAACTCCATAAGACTGATAAAGCAATGAGTGTAACACATCTAAATGATAGGCAGTTGATTTACATGTATGCACTTTTTGGGTCACCAAGTGAAGCCAGGATTAGATTTAGGCTTGCATCCAAATAGTGGTTGGGAATCACTGCTGATTTAATGAAGTGGCCTTGCTGTGGATGTGCTGTGTCTTGCGACACTGCTTCTGACCCAGGGCAGTGGACAGGATGCAGGAATGACCCATCATCCAGGAGGTGCCAAGATAGGGAAGGAAGAGGGTAGAGGGGAGTGGAGTATGTAGGGGATGGAATGGGTGGGAGTGGTTTCTATACATTCGTTTTTTGGCTACCTCCCTTTTAAGGGGGAAAGAGCCTTTGGTATATGTATGTATATGTTAAGATGAGAGGAATAATGTATGGGTGGGTGCATGGTGTGTTGACTTGGCCAAACTCTTTATAAGGGTGGGGGGTGAGGCATTTTGTTAGATGTATGTATGTACTTGGCTCATGAATTGTAACTTTTCTTTCAGATCAAGTGTCATCAGTACTGGCCCCTTGGGGAAGTACATGGTGGAGAGGACGAACAAGTGTTCTCTGGTGTCAACCTCAAGGTCGAAGTAGTTTCAGAAACCATACATTCACATTATATCTACAGAACCTTTAGGTAGTACCTATACTGTATTTCAAAGTTTCATTAAAAGCCATTTTTGTCTTTAGAGAGAGAGAGAAAGTGAATGTGTGTCCTGAAATTGCTGGAGTTGCAATTAGAGGACCCTTGAGCAATATCTCTTAACTTTCATTCTTTCCAGCTCTTCTTTTTTACACATTTATTTTTGTGTACTCTTGTCAGTTTTGTTTTTCAGCCATAGTGTATATTTATTCTTTGTAACTACAAATGAAGTGAAAAAAATAAATATTTCAGGTTAACAGAAATTAAGACAAATGAGCACAGGAAAATCCTTCACTTCCATTACACTACTTGGCCTGATTTCGGTGTACCCCAGTCTCCTGAAGCCTTTTACAAGTTCCTGAGTGTGGTGCGAGGGAGTGGGGTCCTGGAATCCAATGTGGGCCCAGCAGTTGTACATTGTTCGGCAGGCATAGGGCGCTCAGGAACATTTTGCCTTGTGGACAGTGTGCTGCTTATGGTAAGTCCTCTTTTTTATTTTATTTTTCTCTCTCTCTCTCTCTCTCTCTCTCTCTCTCTCTCTCTCTCTCTCTCTCTCTCTCTCTCTCTCTCTCTCTCTCTCTCTCTCTCTCTCTCTCTCTCTCTCTCTCTCTCTCTCTCTCTCTCTCTCTCTCTCTCTCTCTCTCTCTCTCTCTCTCTCTCTCTCTCTCTCTCTCTCTCTCTCTCTCTCTCTCTCTCTCTCTCTCTCTCTCTCTCTCTCTCTCTCTCTCTCTCTCTCTCTCTCTCTCTCTCTCTCTCTCTCTCTCTCTCTCTCTCTCTCTCTCTCTCTCTCCTCTCTCTCTCTCTCTCTCTCTCTCTCTCTCTCTCTCTCTCTCTCTCTCTCTCATCTCTCTCTCTCTCTCTCCTCTCTCTCTCTCTCTCTCTCTCTCTCCCCTATCTCTCTCTCCTCTCTCTCTCTCTCTCTCTCTCTCTCTCTCTCTCTCTCTCTCTCTCTCTCTCTCTCTCTCTCTCTCTCTCTCTCTCTCTCTCTCTCTCTCTCTCTCTCTCTCTCTCTCTCTCTCTCCACCCCCCCACCCCCTTCCTCTCACTTGACCCTCTTATGCCTTTACCTTTTTTAGGAGTGTCCCCTGTGGGGCTACAGGGAGAAGGTTGCCTCGTCCTAATCCCCGTCGCATTTTTGTCTCCTCGTACGATTCAAATGGGAAGACTTGGTGGCAGTATTCTTTCCCCCCACCACAGGGGGGATGGAGAGGGGGGGTTGCCAATTGAATGAAGCGGCCTTGCTGTGGATGTGCTGTGTCTTGACACTGCTTCTGACCCAGGGCAGTGGGCGAGATGCAGGGATGACTCGTCATCCATGAGGTGCCAAAATAAGAGGGTGGAGGGGAGTGGAGTATGATAGGGATGGAATGGGTGGGAGTAGTTTTTATGCCTTTGTTTTATTGTTACCTCCCTTATAAGGGGGGGGGGGAGCCTTTGGTGTATGTATGTATGCTCTCACTTGAACCTGTCCATTTACCAATTTGAGCCTGTACTTGGGAATGGTCCTGGATGGAAGTGTTATGAAATAAAGATACATATATCAAATGCTTCTTGCCCTTTCTAAGGAAGGTGCAGGAACCAATATCTGCAGCATGGAATACTTTTACGAGATTTGAATGCTATGGTTCATAGTTTTGAGGTCATCAAGGTAGGGCAGAATGTAGGATGAATTTTGAATATTTGCTTTGGTTGGAGACTGGATGTGGGATGGGTGAAGGGGAGTTTTGATGTCTTGGCTGGACTACCTGCACTTATAAAGGGGAGAAAAGGCATTGGGGGATTCATTCATTTGTTTTGTGTGCTACCCAGTGAGAAGAGAGAAGGAGTTTGAATGTGTTTGAGATGAGGTGTCTGAGAAGTATGATGGGGGTACTAGGCTAGATAGAGTGAGAAATGAGGAGGTGAGGAGGAGGACAGGGGTGGAAAAGGAGTTGGGTGATAGGGTTGATGAAAGAATATTAGGATGGTTTGGACACATGGAAAGAATGAGTGAAGAAAGACTAGTAAAAGAGGTGTGGAGGGAGTGAACATGAGGGGACGTCCTAGGATGAGGTGGATGGATGGGGTGAAGGGGGCTTTGGGGAAGAGGGGAATGTCTGTTGAGGAAGGACGGGAGAGGACAGAAGACAGGGGTGAATGGAGAAGGGTTGTACATGGATGATGTTGTGATTGCATGAGGTGGAATGGACGGGTGGATGGGGGGTGAGGTAGTATGTGTGAGCAAAATTTGATGCAGCCCGAAGGGATTTCTCCCCGTCCTCTCCTTTTATGCAATGGGGGGACGGAGAGGGGGGGTCGCTGATTTAATGAAGCGGCCTTGCTGTGGATGTGCTGTGTCTTGCGACTGCTTCTGACCCAGGGCAGTGGACAAGGTGCAGGGATGACCCGTCATTCAGGAGGTGCTAAGATAAGAGGGAGGGTGGAGGGGTGTGGAGTGTATTCAGGGATGGAATGGGTGGAAATGATTTATGCCTTTTTCTTTTTGGCTACCCCCCTTGTAAGGGGGAAAAAGCTTTGGTATATATGTATGTATGTACCCAGTGTACATTAGTGGTCGTATGAGCTGCAACATGTACATACATACATACATACATATACCAAGGCTTTTTCCCCCTTACAAGGGAGGTAGCCAAAAAGGAAAAGGCATAAAATCATTCCCACCCATTCCATCCCTGAATACACTCCACACCCCTCCACCCTCCCTCTTATCTTAGCACCTCCTGAATGACGGGTCATCCCTGCACCTTGTCCACTGCCCTGGGTCAGAAGCAGTGTCGCAAGACACAGCCCATCCACAGCAAGGCCGCTTCATTAAATTGGCGACCCCCCCCCTCTCCGTCCCCCCATGCATACAACCATTCTCCATTCACCCCTGTCTTCTGTCCTCTCCCGTCCTTCCTCAACAGACATTCCCCTCTTCCCCAAAGCCCCCTTTACCCCATCCTTGTACTGCAGTTTTTATAAAGGTATACATAATGTATGTATTATATGACTGTTTTTCTAATCTATTCCTCTGTATTCAGTTGGCAAAGGGTCTTGGTGATGGGCCAGGCATGGTGCGGGAAGCATTGCTGGACATGCGCTGCTACCGCATGGGTATCATCCAAACCCCCGACCAACTCAGGTTCTCGTACCAGGCCATTGTATACGGAGCACAGCGGGATGACTCGTCATCCATGAGGTGCCAAAATAAGAGGGAGGGAAGAGGGTGGAGGGGAGTGGAGTATGATAGGGATGGAATGGGTGGGACTAATTTTTATGCCTTTGTTTTATCGCTACCTCCCTTATAAGGGGGGGGGGGAGCCTTTGGTGTATGTATGTATGCTCTCACTTGAACCTGTCCATTTACCAATTTGAGCCTGTACTTGGGAATGGTCCTGGATGGAGGTGTTATGAAATAAAAATACATAAATCAAATGGTTCTTGCCCTTTCTAAGGAAGGTGCAGGAACCAATATCTGCAGCATGGAATACTTTTACGAGATTTGAATGCTATGGTTCATAGTTTTGAGGTCATCAAGGAAGGGCAGAATGTAGGATGAATTTTGAATATTTGCTTTGGTTGGAGACTGGATGTGGGATGGGTGAAGGGGAGTTTTGATGTCTTGGCTGGACTACCTGCACTTATAAAGGGGAGAAAAGGCATTAGGGTGTTCATTCGTTTGTTTTGTGTGCTACCCAGTGTACATTTTGGAGAAAAGTGGGAGGTGAGCCAGCTGTTGTTTGCGGATGACACTGCGCTTGTGGCAGGATTGGAGGAGGGATTGAGGAAGTTGGTGGCAGAGTTTGGGAGAGTATGTGATAGAAGAAAGCTAAAGATATATGTGGGTAAAAGTAAGGTGATGAGATGTACAAGGGGTGAAAGTGGCAGTAGACTGGAAGTGAGCATTAAGGGAGAGCAACTGGAGGAAGTGGATAGTTTTAGATACTTGGGTGCAAATGTGGCAGGAAAAGGTGGAGGTAGAATGTAGATTGAGAGAAGCGAGTAAATGTCTTGGTGGATTAAAGAGTGTGATGAGGAATAGACATTTGGGAATGGATGCTAAGAGGAGACTGTATGAAGGAGTGATTGTGCCAACAGCACTGTATGGGGCAGAAACATGGAACATAAGAGAAGAAGAGAGAAGGTGTTTGAATGTGTTTGAGATGAGGTGTCTGAGAAGTATGATAGGGGTTACTAGGCTAGATAGAGTGAGAAATGAGGAGGTGAGGAGGAGAACAGGGGTGGAAAAGGAGCTGGGAGATAGGGTTGATGAAAGAATATTAGGATGGTTTGGACACATGGAAAGAATGAGTGAAGAAAGACTAGTAAAAGAGGTATGGAAGGCAGATGTGGAGGGAGTGAACAGGAGGGGACGTCCTAGGATGAGGTGGATGGATGGGGGGAAGAGGGGAATGTCTGTTGAGGAAGGACGGGAGAGGACAGAAGACGGGTGAATGGAGAATGGTTGTATATGGATGATGTTGTGATTGCATGAGGTGGAATGGGTGGGGGGATGGGGGGTGAGGTAGTATGTGTGAGCAAAATTTGATGCAGCCCGAAGGGATTTCTCCCTGTCCTCTCCTTTTATGCAATGGGGGGGGACAGAGAGGGGGGGTCGCCGATTTAATGAAGCGGCCTTGCTGTGGATGTGCTGTGTCTTGCGACACTGCTTCTGACCCAGGGCAGTGGACAAGGTGCAGGGATGACCCGTCATCCAGGAGGTATGAGGGAGGGTGGAGGGGTGTGGAGTGTATTCAAGGATGGAATGGGTGGAAATGATTTTATGCCTTTCCCTTTTTGGCTACCTCCCTTGTAAGGGCGGAAAAGCCTTGGTATATGGATGGATATGGATGGACATAATGTATGTATTATATGACTGGTTATCTAATCTATTCCTCTGTATTCAGTTGGCAAAGGGCCTTGGTGATGGGCCAGGCATGGTGCGGGAAGCATTGCTGGACATGCGCCGCTACCGCATGGGTCTCATCCAAACCCCTGACCAACTCAGGTTCTCGTACCAGGCCATTGTATATGGAGCACAGCGGATGGGAGACACCAATGGCAGGGTAAGTGGATACAGATACATTGTATGTAATCCTAATTTAATTTTACAAGAGGGTCATGAAGAAGATTGGGTGATGAGACCTGGAAATGGGCCAGTTGTTATTTATAGATGATGCTCTGCCTGTGGCGGATTCTGAAGGAAAACTGAAGCAGTTGGTGACTGTGTGGAAAGGTTTGTGAGAGAAGAAAGTGATGAAATATGCAAGGAATAATGGTGATGGTAGGTTGAATATGAATGGAGGGCAAGGGGACTTGAAGTGGAGAGTGTTTAAGTGGTATGATTTGCAAGCATGTTAATGTAGGTTTTGCCATTCATGATGTCATATATGTATATAAAAAACATTACTAATGGTAGAGAAGGTCCTTGTGAGACTGCTAGCCACAGCCCTCCATCCTGGCATTGTAAACTTCATTATTGCTTTCATGAACCAATCTTTCAGAAGATTCTCAATCCGTTGTTTTCCAGGATCCCAGTGAGGAGAGCAGCAGTAGCGAAGAGCCCTCTCTCGCAGATGAACTTCCCCCACAGCCACCGCCACGTACAGACTCCTTAACACGCTCCATGATGGAGAGTCAGTTGGAGAGTGAGTTGGAGAAATTGGAAAAGGATGATCATTCCACGAGCGAAGAAGAAGACTTACCTAAGGACCCGTCTGAAGGTAGTTCCTGGGGAAGTTGCTTCCTGTGCTCATCAGATGCTTGAGTTTACACGTTTGTCACAGTTACCCTGGATCTCTTGCATGAGACCTTTGGCCTTGAAGATCCAGGCCACAGCCACTGGGTTTGTCCACTCGGGGGAAGAATGTGTGGAGTGTTTTTGCTCGTGATAGTGTAGGATATGAACGAGGTCAGATTAGTATGGGCAGTTTAGCTCAGCTTTTGGTGTAGGGTTCAATGTCAAAGGATTAAGGAAAATATATTAATACATCAAACACTAAAGTAAAATGTAGATGTATGACATTTTATTTTGCCCCTTAATTTTTTAATTTACTTCCACCTCCATTTCTCCATTCACAGCCACATGTGACCCCAAATACTTCAAGCTTTCCATTTCTTTCAGTCTCTTGCCTTACAAAATTCCCTTCAACCAGCCACCATCATCACTTATTGTACATTTTATCACCATACTTTAGCCATATTTATTCTCTCGACTTTCTCTTCTGATGTACTCTTACAAACTTCCTCACCAGCTGCTTCACTCTGTTCTCAGACTTGAGCTACAAGCAGTGTAATCCACAAACAACAACTGGCTTCTCTTACTTCCCGTCACTCACTGAACTCCAAACTGCTGTCTAACACCTGAGTTTATCCCCCTCACCTCCCTGTCTGTGTACATATTCAACAACCATGCAACATCACACTTCCCTGACTCCCACACAAACTATATTATTTATGTAAAATTGTTTCCCTGACCTCAGCACCTCTCCCATTGATCCACAACATATTCCAAAATCTTGTCTGTCGGGCTTTCGGACTCCTCCAAATCTATGAAAGCCTAAAAAACATCCTTACTCATTGCCAGAAACTTCTTGCATATTATGTATGTACTTATGTGGGGGAATGAGTATTTAAGGTTATCTTGATTAATCACATGGATGTTATAATAGACTTTCCAATTAACCCTTTGCAACAAAGACAGTCTACAGATTTTTATCCAGTTGGTACCAGATGGATTTAATTATATAAGAGGGACATTATTGTATAGGGTATTTTGCTTAACCTTTGCATGTCTCTTCTTTCTTCTCCCTCTCTGCCTCCCCTCCTAATTCCACATGGTTTTATTCAGGTGAGGGATCCTGATGTACCACCTAAGACAGCTTGTTATATGAGCAGAGTGGTTTAGACTGAAACTAAAATAGGAGTTATTACACTTTGTGTCCTTCCTCTAAGAATATGGAGTATCTTGTGTTCCCAATGGATATGGCTACTAAGTTAGGGCAGTGCATAGTACTAGTTTTCACCAGGCACTTACGAGTGTAGAAGTCATGAAAAATTTGAGTAAATGTTGTGGAGAAGGGATTTCATTGGACTTGTGTGCCGCCAAGAAATTGTAAAGATGCTTCCCATGTCTGTAAATATGGCCACAGAGTTTTGGTGGTGCTGATTATAAATTTCTGCTGGGTATTGGGAAGAGAACTCCAAGGAACGTGAGTAGATGGAAGTGTATAGTGTGGTTCAGGTGGAATTGATGTTGAACAATGGAACTCATGTGGAACTTTTGATAACCTGTGGAAAAAAACATTAAATGATGAAAAAGCAGGCTGTGGAAGCAATACACCATATTCTAAAAAAAAATAAGCAGGATACAAGTTTGATTCAAGGTGGACCAAAATCACCCTGGAGAATGGAGCATGACCACCCAGTTTTTGTGCATAATATGGATTGCACTTCATAGACTAGATCTGTAAGTTCACTAGGTAGAAGAATGAAGTATATAGAGTAGGCAGTAATAGTAGTATGCGTTTATAAAAAGTGGGTAGAAAGATCAAACTTCATCAGAATGAGGATAGAATTAACAAGAGGTTGGATCTGAGTTGCCCCAAGGTAGGCTGTGATCACTTGCAAGGCAGACTTGATAACCCTGTTGAGTAGTGTATTATGGATCAGACTTGTTAGACTAGATCAGTATAGGCAGTAACAATAGTTTGCCATTGTAATGATTACCATGTGTGTATCTGGATAGATACAGGAGGAAGAGGAAGGGGAAAAATAAAAGATTCTTGATATAGGTTGAACTAAAAGGAAAATGAGAATACAGAGGGAAAAAGGTTTTCTCCATATTGTAGTGTTAAGGGAGAGAGGCAGTAGGAAGTGGATAGGTTTAGATACTTGGGGAAGCATGTGGCAGGAAAGGGAGGAGTGGAGGTGGAGGTAGAATGTAGATTGAGAAAAGCAAGTAAATGCCTTGGGAGATTAAAAAGTATAATGAAAAGTAGACATTTGGGAATGGATGCTAAGAGGAGATTGTATGAAGGGGTGATGGTGCAGACAGCACTGTATAGGGCAGAAATATGCAACGTAAGGGAATATGATGTTTAAATGTGTTTGAGATGAAATGTCTGAGAAGTATGGTAGGGGTTACTAGGCTGGGTAGAGTGAGAAACAAGGAGGGGAGTGGGGTGGAAAAGGAGTAGGGAGATAGGGTTGATGAAAGAGTATTGGGATGGTTTGGACATATGGAAGGAATGTGTGAAGAAAGATTGGTATAAGAAGTGTGGAAGGCAGAAGTGGATAGAGTGAACAGGAGAGGGTGACTGAGGATGAGATGGATGGATGGGGTAAAAGGGTTGTTGAGGAAGGAAGGGAGAAGATAGAGGTGAGTGAAGAATGGTTGTATATAGATGATGCTGTGATGCATGGAAGTGAGTGGATGGGGGAGTTGAGGAGTGGTTATGTGTGAATGATATTTTGACGCAACCTGAAGGGATTTCTCCCAATCTTTTCTGCATGAAGGGAAGGAGAGGGGGTTGCTGGTTAAATGAATCAACCTTGCTGTGGATATGCTATGTCGTGCTGCATTGCTTCTGACCCAGGGCAGTGGGCAAGATGCAGGGATAACCTGTCATCCAGGAGGAGCCAAGAAAAGAGGGAGTGAGGTGTGGTAAATGAGAGTGGAATGGGTGGGAGTGGAATTTCTTGCTATCTGGACCATGAGCTCTATAAACATCCACACCTAAGCTACCAGAAGAGACTGGATGACCGCATTGTGAACAGCTGCCCAGGATGTAACACTTCACCCCATACCATACAACACATAATGGAAGACTGCATTATACACAATCATGCACGCAAACAACACAACATACACTCTATAAAGAATTTGTGGGAAAACCCAGTTTCGGCTGTAGCATTCCTTTGGGAGACGGGACTGCTCGGACAGACAGTCTAGGGAACGACAACAACAACAACATCCACACCTTGTATCCTATTCTCATTTTTAGGAACATAGTGATTGATGATGCTCCTATTCATGTAGACACACACACCTTAATTTCATCACTCGCAAGCCCTCTTATTACATTAAAAACATCCTATTTTTCAAACTCCCCAGCTTTCTCTTTCAACTAAGTTTTACTTGACACAAACAATCTATTGTCTCACAAGTATACTATCTCCTTCTTATTCTTGTTCATTCCATAACCATGCACACTCAGATATAGAAGAAGAATAGATATTGCAACTTTATCAAAGTTGATCACCAGGATTGAGTATTAGATAATCTAAAACATTGAAGTAACTTGTCGTTCTTGATTGAGAGTTATTGTGTGAATGGTTTGAAAAAAGATTTTTAACTTAGCAATAGAAAGTATTGAAAATAGTACTAAATAGGTCTTAGCAGTGTACATGGCAGTGCATGTAAGATTGATCATTGCTTGAACATTGTTGTACTACTGATAAGCGTGTGGCAGATAAATGTGGCTTTGTAAGACAGGTGAATTATCAAAAGTAATTGGTAGGAATGGGTTGGAACAAAAAATGTATGGTAGGAAATTTGGCTTATAAAATATTACATATGTCATTGGACACAAAGTTAAGTGAAATGGAATATACCTCCACCTATTTCACTTCCACCCATTCCATTTGACTTGGCTACCTCTCTTATAAGGGGGAAGAAGCCCGTGGTATATAGATTGGATCTTCCATTGGATAACCCTCACCCTTTTATTAATCCATTATAGTTTAGGTTTACATTTTGAATGTGCTTTTGTGCTGATGTACTCAGGTTTTCATAAATAACATTAGCTTTCCATTTTCAGTATTGTTGTTTGAGTTTTAGTTGAATTTCTTGTCCTTGTTTGACTGCTTTGTACTGCTATGTAGTAAAAATGTTACTTATAAGATAATTAGATGTAGTTATAATTTTTTTTAAAGCACAGGACAAGACTTTGACACCCACATATATTCAGTATAACAGTGAAGATATATTAGTAGTCTTCAATATTTAAACTAACTTGGCTTAGATTTAGTTGATTAGATGAAGTAGCTTTCATTCTTGGAATTCACACAGAATTGTTAGAAAAGAAAATCAATAATATAAGTTGTATGACAATATTATCAATGAAAATCCTAATATTCTTATGGGTTGGTATATTCATTCGTTTTGTGTTTTCTTGCAGGACAAGATGATGCTCCTGACAGAGAGTTGCCGGAACCACCAGCTTCGACAAGCCCAGAATCATCTCCTCCAACGAGTCCTGAACACGTTGCCAAAGCCTCACACGCGTAAGTAGTCCTTTTTCCCCTTTATGTGTCTCCTCTCACCCAATTCCCATTTACTCAAAGTGACACTAGAAATGGGAGAATAAAGTCTTCACATATTTTGCCCCCATTTCAATATTACTTTTCATTCATTCATGCTCAGAGTAGATAACCTGCAAGAGTTTTTCATGAAGACATACTGTATATCAAAGTCAAGGCCAAAGGCATATATCTACTCCCACCCATTTCATTCCCCACATACTCCACTCCCATTCACCACCCCTCCCTCTCTTCTTGGCTCCTCCTGGATGACTGGTCATCCCATCATCTTGCCCACTGCCCTGGGTCAGAAACAATGTAGCAAGACACAGCACATCAATGGCAAGACTGGTTCATTTAATCGGTGATCTCCACTCTCATGCAGAAAAAGAGAAGACGGGGAGAAATCCCTTTGGGCTGTGTCAAAATATCATTTGCACATATCCCCCCCCATCCCCACCCACTCCCATGCATCTTAGCATCATCAATACACAACCATTCTCCACTCACCCTTATCTTCTGTCTTCTCCCTTCCTTCCTCAACAGATATTTCCCTCTTTCCCAGTGCCCCTTTTACCCCATCCATCCATCTCACCCTTGGTCACCCCCTCATGTTCTCTCCTTGCACCTCTGCCTTCCATTCCTCTTTTACTAATCTTTCTTCACTCATTCTTTCCATGTATCCAAACCATCCCAATTCTCATCAACCCTATCACCCAAATCCCTTTCCACTCCCACTCTCCTCCTCATCTTCTCATTTCTCACTCTATCCAGCCTAGTAACCCCTACCATACTTCTCAGGCATTTCACCTCACATTTAAACTTTTCCTTGTTTCCTCTCTTGTTCCATATTTCTGCCCCATACAGTGCTGTCAACACAATCACCCCTTCATACAATCTCCTCTTAGTATCTGTTCCTAAATGTCAAGTTCTAATTACATTTTTTAATCCTCCAAGGCATTTACTTGCTTCTCTCAATCTACATTCTATCTCCACCTCCACTCTTCCCTTTCCTGCCACATTTGCACCCAAATATCTAAAACTGTCCACTTCTTCCAGTCTCCCTTAATACTCACTTTCAGTTTGCTGCCATCCTCTCCCCTTGCACATCTCATCACCTTACTTCTACTCACATTTATCTTTAATTTCCTTCTTTTGCATACCTTTCCAAATTCAGTCACTAACTTCCTTAATCCCTCCTCTGATCCTGCTACAAGCATGGTGTTGTCAGCTAATGACAACTGCCTTATCTCCCACTTTTTTCCATTTTCTTAAACTATCTTCAATCCCTAGCCCATTGCCCTTGCATTTACCTCTCACGCCACCCCATCCATATATAAATTGAACAGCCAAAGTAACATAATACATCCCTGACGAAATCCCACTTTTACCTCAAACCATTCTCTCCATTTCCAATTCTAACACAGGCTCCCCTACTCTCATAAAAACTTGACTGCTCTTAACAGCTTTCCTCCTATCCCATATATCTACAATACCTCCAGCAGTGCCTTCCAGTCTACACAGTCATAAGCCTTTTCCAAATCCATGTCTGCTGTACCACAAAAATCTGATCCATGGAACTCCTGCCTGTCCTAAACCCACACTGTTCTTCACCGATTACTCCCTCTGTTCCTCTCCTAATCCTTTCATTCGAAACCCACCCATAAGCCTTTCCAACAAACTAATCCCTCTGAAACTACTACACTCACACTTGTCCCCTTTTCCTAATTTCTCCCCCACTTTCCTCATTCATCACAGTCATTTTTTTTTTAGCACTTCCCACTGCAACTACCTTTTCCTCTCTATCCTTCCTCACATTTAGCAACTCCCTGAAATACTCTGCCCATCTTCCACATACTCTTGTCTCTTCCATTATCATCTCTCCATCTGCACCTTTTACCTTTTCTTCTGTACTTGATTTGTCTTCCCTTCCTCTCTTAATTTCCTCCAAAACACCTTTTTATTACTTTCAAAAATTTCTGTCGTACTCCTACTCTATTTCACATCTGCTCTCAACTTTGCCTCCTTTATCTTATGCTGTACTTCTCTTTTCTTTTCTTTGTACCTCTCATATGATCCTCTTGTCCTATTTTGTAATCAATCTGTGAATGCTCGTTTCTTCTCTTCAACTACTGTCTTTGCTTCATCATCCTACCATTTGCTACCCTTCCTTCTATTTCCTCCCATTCTCATTGTTCTACACACCATCTTTGCACACCTTGTGACTCCCTCCTTGAATCATCCCCGCTCCACTCCTAGCTCTGTTCTATCCTTCACTCCCTCCCACTCTTTTCTCAGCCTCTTGTACTTCTCTTTCTCATTTAAGCAGTTTACTCTACCTCCCTACCTACTGTCCTTATCCTCTTTTACCATCTATCCTCCACTCTGAACTTAACTTCTGCCAAAAAATAATCTGATATTCCCCCGCTCTCCCCTTAGAACATGTACATCCAAAACTCTTACTCTTCTCTTGGTTACCACTATATAGTCCATTAAAGCCCTATCTACCACCCTTCCATCCACCACCCTCTCCCATGTGTACTTATGCTTGACTTCCTTCCTAAACACTGTTTGCTATCATCAACTCTCTTTCTAGACACATCATCATCTCTCCACCACAATTTTCTCCGGGAACTCCCTCACAAGGGAGATAAACAAAGTCAAAAGGGCATAATTTCACTCCCATCCATTTCATCCCCACCCACTCCACTCCCATTCACCATCCCTACCTCCATCCCTCTTTTCTTGGCTCCTGGATGACAGGTCATCCCTGCATCTCACCCATTACCCTAGGTTAGAAGCAATGCAGCAAGACATAGCACATCCACAGCAAGGCTGCTTCATTTAATTGGTGACCCCACCTCTCCTTCCCCTCATGCAGAAAAAGAAGATGGGAGAAATCCCTTTGGGCTGTGTCAAAATATCATTCACACACAATCCCTTTCTAACTCCCCATCCCCCACCCATTCTTTTCCATGCATCACTGCATCATCCTTCCACAACCATTCTTTGCTCACCACTATCTTCTGTCTTCTCCCTTCCTTCCTCAACAGACATCCCACTCTTTCTCAATACCCCTTTTACCCTATCCATCCATCCATCCATCCATCCATCTCATCCTCAGTCACCCCCTCCTGTTCATCCACCTCTGCCTTCCACATTTCTTTCACTAATCTTTCTTCATTCTTTCCATGTGTCCAAACCATCCCAGTACTGTTTCATCACCATATATTTCACAACTCCTTTTCCTTCCCTGCTCTCCTCTTCACGTCCTCGTTTCTCACTCTATCCAGCCTAGTAACCCCTACCATACTTCTGAGACATTTCATCTCAAACATATTTAAAATTTTCCTCTCTTTCTCTCTTATGCTTCATGTTTCTGCCCTATACAGTGCTGTCTATACAGTCACCCCTTCATACAGTCTCTTCTTAGCATCTATTCCCAAATGTCTATTTCACATTACACTTTTTAATTCTTGAAGGCATTCACTTCTCTCAATCTGCTTTCTACTTCCACACCTTCCTTTCCCATATATGTCCCTAAGTATCTAAAGCTATCCACTTCTTCCAGCCTTTCCCCCTTAATACTCAATTCCAGTTTGCTGCCATCCTCTCCCCTTTACATACATACATACTTACATATGGCCTTTTCTCCCTTATAAGGGGAGTGGTTGAGTCAAAGCATATACTCACCAACACTCATCCCACACCCTTACAAATTCCATTTTTTGTCCTTTCCATCATAACTCCTTGTAGATGAAGAGCAACCCTGTCTCTTGCCACACAGATTGGGTCAGAGGCAATGCAGCAAGCCACAGCACTTCCACAGACAGGCCTGACAGTCTAGTGTAATATGGTGATACCCTTCCACTTCATTCCATAGCCCCCCTTTCCTCCCCCCATTCATCAGAGAAGTATAGAGTTGATAAGAAAAAAATCTTGGGCCATGTCATTTCCTCATATATTTACAACCACTCTCCGTTTACATCTATCTCTTGCCTCCTCTCTTCCTTGCCCAACAGGTATTCCTCTTATATCCAAAGCTCCCCTTCATCCAGTTCATCCACTTTATTCTTGGCCTTCCCCTCAAGCTCTGTCCATTAATTTCTGCTTTTCCTCGGATGTTCTTTCCACATGCCCAAACTTCTTGGCATTCTTTGAACCTGATCTGTCAGCTCTCTCCTTCATACTCCGTTTCACCTCCGCGTGCACCTGCCATACTTTTTAGAATTTCACCTCAAACATGTTTAGGTTCTTACTTTCTGCCTGGGTAATTTGTCTAAGCCTGTGTTAGCTCAGTTAAAGAGAAAATAAAATTAGGTTGGGATGTTTTGTTAACTTAGATTTATTGATGACTATGTCCTCTTTCCTAACAGGATACCCGAGTTGAGGAAACGTCGTCGCCAGGAGAAGGAGGCCATGAACTTGAAGGTGAAGGAGATGGTAGACAAGTCGAGAGCAGCAGAGCGGTGGCAAGAGAAAAAGAGGTTAATAATGCGACCCCTGTCATTGTGTCTTGCCTTTGTTGTGCTTGGGCTGGGTGGGGGGGCGGTCTTCTTTCGCTTCTTCAGGTCTTGAGGGTTTTTTGGAAGGGCTCCACGGGGATTCTGGTCTTAAAGAATCCCCGGGAGCTCTTGAGGTGAGAGGATTCTGAGGTGAAGATGGTGAGTGGATCACGGTGACGATGGGTATCGGTAGATCCTGCTACGAGGATTCTTGTGGTACTGATGGAAAAATGCGTTGTATGCGGACATGAAGCACTTGTGGTGAGAGAAGAGAAGTAGAGATGATGGTAAGGCTCACTCCTTATGGAATACTGGTGATTACGGTGTGCAGGTAAAAATAGGTTACTCTTTGTATTGTTAAGTAGGATTCCACGCAATTTTTGCTCCAAATCGTGGAGTTCCTTACAGATATCTGAAGGAATGTCTAGAAGACATTGGATGAGTGGCTTAGGGGAGTTCTAAGAGGTGCTGTCAAAAATTAGAAAGAGCACTTCTGTCAAATAAGGGGGAGCTCTGTATAGCTGTGGGCAAACTAGCCTGGGGTTAGCTGTGTACAACATTGTCGAGGAAGACGGCCTTTGTGTTCACTATTTTTTACATCACAAAGGATAGCTTAGAACAAACAAGTACTCCAGTTATTGATAAAATGTTACTGTGTTTTTATATTAATTTTTTTTGAGCTACAACAGGTGAAATTGATGGAACAAAGCTGTCTGCATTCCACTTGAAGCTTGCCTTCTTTGAGAGCCCAATGTGTTGTAGAGGAGAAAGGACCCAGAAACAATTTCTGTGTCGTGGTGCCCCTCTTGTAGTGCTCATTGTCATTAGCAGTTGAGTTTTACTCTCACACTGCTATTATTAGTGTATCATTTCTTTTAAGTTTTAATTTTTCCAAGTAGATCAATTTGATTTACTTGGAAATTGATGAGAAAAAAAATTCACTCAAATTCCACTACAATCTTGACCCCTTCAGAGTAGGGCCACATTGTATAGATTCACGAGAAGAAAATGGCCGGCATTTTTATTCTGCTGGGGGGAAATTAAAGCATATAAATGGAGTCTATATTGATCAAGATGTGGATCAAGGTGGAGGGCCCCTGAAGCGAATAAAATGGTCCGTAATTTGCCTCAAAATATTATATTGCATTGCTGTGCTGAAGAGGTTAAGAAAAAAAGTTAAGCATTTTGTTTAGCATTGAATTTTGTATTCTTCATAAGAAAGCATTAGGATACGAATTGTGCCGCACTCCTCACACGGATATACTCAAGTTCCTTTAGGCATAATGTTTACTGCCACTTGGAATCACTTTGTTTTTTGCTGTGATTTGAAGTGGGTCGTTCACATTTTGCTTTGCACTTTGACTTCTATATAACACATTTGCAATTATTTAATTTTGGATGTAGTAAAGAAAATATCTAAACAATTATTTGAATCAACAGATTAGTCTCTATAAGGTTTGGCTGCTTGGGTCGGCCACATGGGTACAAAACTCCGACACAAGTTGAGGGGCTTCTTTGGGCGTGTCTGAATACAACGTCCTCAAGATTTGCCGGGTGAAAGATAGACAGGGATTTTTAATTATCTTTACAGAATTGGTCCAGCTCAGTAACACGAGATAAACTCAGATACATGGGTATGTTTATTACAGCTTTTGAACTGGATACATCAAAATTCACCATACCGCAACTCAGATAGACGCTTATTTTACGGGATAAATGAATAATTGAGAAATATGTTTTCAGCATTAGACAGATGTGTTCATAAGACATATTAAGTGTTAGGTGATAGACAGATACGCCTGATTAATGATGAAAAATTAGACGATTATCAACCCCTGTGATTCCGAGGAGACCTTGACACTGACCTTTGCCGTTAGGAAAGATTTGCTAGTCCACGGCTGTTCTCAGAGGTAGGGTCCAAAGGGCAGCTGTAATGCAGGGGAAATGGGATGGGAGGGATGGGAAAGGGTTAAATGTAGATAGTGTGCCAAAATTATTAAGTAAGACTTCTTGTACATTTTCTTCTTACCTTGTGATTTTTTTTTCCCTTTTTTTTTGTCCCAATCTGCCAACGTCTTAATTAAGCTTCTGCTAAGTTATACTTATTATTCAGTTATTATTGTGATTAATGTTATTTGTAAAAGTTGCAGTTATCATTGTTCAATTTATTTTTATTATCATTAATAATATTAATGATAATAACAATTGATCAGTGCTAATGGTGGCAAGTGTTATGTATATCTGTATATATTTACATTAATGTATATAATTGTGTGTACATGTGCGTGTACATGTGTGTGTGCATGAATGTGTTTGTGTGCTAGTGCCATGTAGTTTCTGTTTGGGTTGTAGATGAACTGAACCCAATTTGAAATGAAAAACAATGCTGGTAAATTAGGTGGTGATTTTTTATTATTATTATTATTAGTATTATTTTTATGTTTGTTTATTTGTTTATTTTTTATTTTTTGGTGTGCCTGTCAGGTGTGCTTGAGCATATAACCAAAGGGTGTGCCTTGAGGAAGACATAACTGTTTTTAAAAAACTTGTTATTTTTTTATTTATTTATTTTTTTTATTCTTTAATTTTTTCGCTTTTTTCTTTCAACTTCTAGGTTTAGGTTTTTTTGTCCGTGCAAGAGCTGAAAAAAAATCTTTTGATCTAATGTTGACAAAAATACAAATCTCCCCTCCCCCATATATATATATATATATGTATATATATATATATATATATATATATATATATATATATATATATATATATATATGTATATATATAAGTATATGTATATATATGTATATGTATATATATATATATATGTATATATGTACATATATATGTATATATATATATATGTATATATACACATAAATATATGTATGTTTATATATATATATATGTATATATATATGTATATATATGTATATATATATGTATGTATATATATGTATATGTATATATATATGTATGTATATATATGTATATGTATATATATATATATGTATATATATATATATATGTATATATATGTATATATATATATATATGTATATATATATGTATATATATATATACACACACACACACACACACACACACACATATATACTTATGTATGTATGTATACGTATATATCATAGGTTTCTTATTGATAAAGAATAATATCATCAGGGGTTTTGCACATGTTTTGTGTGTATATGTGCACATCTTTGTGACCAGTAATGATACTTGCAAGTGGTGATCTTGCAAGACAGGCCTCAGAATAATCTCTGCCACCAATCTTCAATACCAGAGATCCTATGACGGAGGAGAGTAATCTTTGGGCCCTCCTGTAGACCTCTCTGGGAAGCAACTTTGGATTGAGATTTGTATTCGTTTAGTGTGGAACTATGTCAGTTTGAAAGTCTATCTTCATATCAAGGGGTTCTTCCTCCATATATAAGGTGGCCAGGGAATGGATGCTCTTACTCCCATCCACCACCATTGTTACCCTGTCATCTTAACTTCTCGTGGATGAAGGATTATCCCTGTCACCTGACCAGTGCCCTGTTCTGAAGCAACGGAGTTTGAAAGTAATGGAAGGAATGGAGCAGTCGTTGGTTGTACATTCTCCTTGTGTGACACGTTGAAGGAGAAGTGATTGAAGTTTGTAGAATCTTGAGACCAAACCAGATATCAAGTGCCATCCCCTTGGGGCTGCACCTTCACGTGGAAGTGAGGAGATTATTGGATTTTGAAAATGGGGAGGAGGGAGACTGTTCTTGTAGGATCACTGTGATCGGGTAGCTGTCGTAGGTCCTTTCTAGGAAGAAAGATTGATCTGTTGTATTAGTGTGGAGCTGGTTATATGCCACCATCTTGTAGTAGGAGAAGGGTAGTTCTTGGTTATCATCTGTCCTTTTGTGAAAATATGGAGGAAATGCAGTTTGAAGTTGATACAGTGATCTTAAAACACATTTTGGAGACTGCATCAGCTCCTTGGTGGCTTCACGTAAAGGTGGAGGTGAGGATATCGATGGGGTTTGAAGGTGGGTAGCAGGAAGATTATTCTCCATAATTTTTGTCTTCTGGGACCACCATTTGCACGTACCAGTGGTTGATGAAGAACCTTTGGTGTCTCAAAAGCAGGCAACAGCCACTGGCTAGATGTTTAGATATTTTAGTCGAGATGTTTGGCTTCGTCTTGGTACCAAGTGCCAGTCCACTTGGTTGCACCCCATAGTAAGGATGAAAGAAGAAATGCGGAGGCTTCTTGTCTGGGATGCGGGCATCTCTGCCTCTCTTTTAGCAGTGGGACAATGGGTAAACACCTCCGGGTCGTACTACCATGCTGATATTCGCTGAAAACCGAGTATGCAATACCCAACTTACCCCTGTGAGGATAAATGGTTTCCTTTATAACTAGTGTTCATGGCCCTATTACAGGTGAACCAACAACAACTACTTTGGCTGTTATTTCATATTTTAGGTTGAGTTTAGCCCATTTATGCCATGTTAAGAAGTATATGTTTCAGGAACCCCAAGTAACTAGTGATCTTTATAGTAATAAGGGTGAGGGGACCAACCCCATTTTCCATTCTTTTAGCTCTTGGGCCCTGAATTGAAAACCCCATTCATGGGGAAATGTGTTGTAGATGCTGTAGGTTGTGAGTGCATCTGTGTATTTACTAAACTGTAGTATCCAGGAAATGAGCAACACTTGTTTGGTCTTGTCTCTCGCTTTCCAAGTTGTCATACCTAGCTTCAAATTGTATGTGTGTATGTATGTTTATTTTACCTAATTATATTTACATAATAGCAGTATACACGGTTGGAGCTATACTCATTTTGGTCTTGTCTCAATATCTCCATTGATCAAATTTTGCTTAAATCCGTAGTTGTTGGCCTGGATTATTTCTCTCTCTCTCTCTCTCTCTCTCTCTCTTTTTTTTTTTTTTCCCACAAATCAATGCATCTGTGCAGAAAGCTTTGCCTCCTCCTACCATCTTTTAAACAGTCAGTTGCCTTAAACTGTTGCAGTTTTGTTCTTTGATCCCATACTAACATTGTCTAGTAAAAATGTACTATTCCTGTCTCTTCTGAATATTGCTATCACATCTCTCAATTTACTCCTTCAGTGCTGGTAGTCCCATTTTTTCCAATCTCTTGTTTGCATGCCTTATCAACCAAACTATGGGATATTCTGGTTGCTGCACCTTCCATAACCCTGTTATATTTACTTGGACCACACAGGATGGGAGCTACACTCATGGGGTCCTGTCTTTTAATCACCAATTATTATATTTCCTTTTAATTTTTTTCTGTGGTTCCAGCTTTGCGTGTGCATGCGTGCGTGTGTGTGTGTGTGCATATGTACTAGCTTGGATGATTATACGTTTTTATTTTATTTTTTTTCTTAATTATAATTACTATTACTTGTTCCATTTATATATGTGTTTGTTTATTGTTTACAATATTTTATTTATTTGTGTATATATTTTTCATCTATATCAGGTCTCTTTCATGTAGGGTGTTCCCAAATGAAGCACACAAGCCCCCAAAGTTAAATTGTAGGGGAAGATGGGACAGCTATTTGCTAGTTTCCCAATCCCTCACATAGGGGAGATCTCAAACACGAGGTTAAATCTCTCTGTGCCACCTCCTCCTCCTCTCTTCCACCGTCTCCCTTCTCTTTTCCTTTTCCCTTTCTCTTTTCCATCTCCTCCTCCTCCTCTATCTCCCTTTCCCTTTTCTTCTACCTCCCCCCTTAAAAGTTAGGCAGTTGATACTCCATGGCTTGGTTTTATTACATGGAAGGAAGATGTGACTTTTGAGCTTCCCGGTAATTGGGAATAACAGTGGAGATGATTCATTGTGGTGCCAGAAGAGTTGGAATAAGTTTGTGTAAGAAGATGATTTGAACTTGCCCTAGATGAGATTGTATGGATATATGAAGAAAATAAGAAAGGGATGCACTGTTTAAAAGAGGATATAAAGCAGATATGGAAGGAAGGAGAGCAGAAGGAAGTCGTAACACATGCTGTCAAAATAATGAGTGTTTGAAAAAGGTGGAATAGCTGGTTATTGAAGGAAGCAGGGTGGGATGAGGCTGAAGAAGTAAAGGAACATGGAAAATGTAGTGCAAGTTATTGAAGGGCAGGATATGAGAGGAGTAGGAGGGAGGAGATTTACCCAAAATAATTTGGTGTGACCAGGGGCAAGGAAACGTAGTTCCACCATTTCATATTTTTTTGTTTTTTCACCTTTTTGGGGGTTTACCGATCAACCAGTGATGATTGGCTTGGCAAGTCTTTTAAGGAAAAAGATGCTTTGCTTGTGAATGCATTATAATGGATATATTTATATAAATTAGTTTTACAAAGATGAGTTACTCTTAATATCCTTTTTCTTCTTCTCGAGTTAAAGCTCAGACAGAAATTCGTATTGAACTCTTAGTTGCTTAGGATGTAGATCATTTGCCCAATGGTTATAGATCAATCACCCTGACATGTACCAGAAACAGAATATGAAGAATATGCTCAATATATTGTTTTTTTATTATTATTATTGTTATTATAGCCCTTGAGTTGCCATCAATGTTTAATTAAGATTATTCATGTAATTGTAATATACAGGAAATGAGCTAAATTTGTGGGGCCATGTCATGTGTGTGTGTTTACCTTAAAGTATTTACATAATTGTAATATGTAGGAAGAAAGCTACACTCATGGGGTGGCCCCCCTCCCCCACCTCCTCCTCCTCCTCCTCCTCCTCCTCCTCCTCCTCCTCCTCCTCCTCCTCCTCCTTCTCCTCCTCCTCCTCCTTCTTCTTCTCCTTCTCTTTCTCCTTCTCTTTCTCCTTCTCTTTCTCCTTGTCTTTCTCCTCCTTCTTCTCCTTCTCCTCCTACTCCTCCCCCCAGTTGTATGTAGTTTTGAATTAGTTTACAATTTTACCTAAGGGTCTGTCATCTAAGTTGTAAGGTGTTATAGTGTGCTAGGAGATTGGATCCGGGTTTTTATTCCCCAAATATCTACTGTCTCTTCCGGGAGGGAAATAGCTGTCGATCATGAGTCCAACATGTGATCCAAAGACCATGGTGAATCACACACACTGATAAGACCAAGACTGGAATATGGTGCGACACTATGGACACCCAGTACTAAAAAGAATATAAAGAAATTAGAAAGAATTCAAAGAGCAATGACAAAGATGGCACCAACACTCCAAATTGACATATAAACAAAGATTGTTCAAATTGGAATTACCAACCGTGGAACAAAGAAGAGAAAGAGATCTACTGACTATTTATAGAATTATGAAAGGAATGGAAGTCCTAGATAGAGATGATTTATTAAAGTGGGACAAGAGAAAAATGAGAGGACATGAAAAGAAACTCAAAAAGGAGTTATAGAAGAGATCTTAAAAGTAATAGCTTCCCACACAGAGTGGATATCTGGAATAAATTAGATGAAGCAATGGTGTGTGCAAATACTATTCAAGAATTTAAGAACAAACTTGATGCAGAAAGATACAAAGACGGGTCACTATGAGCATAGTTCCCTTCCCGTATAATACAACTAGGTAAATACACACACACACACACACATGAATACTTAATAACATTTGGCTCATCATTTGGGAACTGAACCTAGACCTTTGATATATAAGTTACTGTCTTGGTTGCTGTATGGGAAGTACAGTTTCCTATGTAGAAAAATGGAATATTATTACAGATAGCATGTGAAAGGTTAAATGTTTGAACCATAGAATATTTCTAATGGATATGACTCCCAGAAAGTGACTAAGTAAAAGCAAATAAATAGAGGGGTGGGTAAGAATATGTAGGTAAAAAATCATGAAATATAAAGATTGGATAGCACAGGCTTAGACACACGAAATTGGAGCGGCGACGGCATGTGGATTGTTTAGAGGTTTACTAGTTTAGAAACTACCAGTTATTATTATAATTATCATTATTATTATTTTCATTTTCTCTTAAACTGACATAAATAGAAGAGACAGGTGGCAATAATTGAGGCTCGTTCTTGTACAACTTAAGTACTGTGTATGCACGTCATTTTAGGGCTGTTAGTGTGAATGTTTTGTCTGGAAGTAAATATGGCTTCGTAATTTAAACTATATTCAATGTGAAATATTTGTGTAGCAGATTTGATTTAATTATGGGCATTGGAACTTAGGAATATCTTAGTGTCAGAGATATTTACATTGGTCATACAAGTTAAGGCCAATCTTGTATGATTGTTGATTCTCTCTCTCTCTCTCTCTCTCTCTCTCTCTCTCTCTCTCTCTCTCTCTCTCTCTCTCTCTCTCTCTCTCTCTCTCTCTCTCTCTCTCTCTCTCTCTCTCTCTTCTCTTCTCTTCTCTTCTCTTCTCTTCTCTCCTCTTCTCTCCTCTACCCTCCTCTCCTCTCCTCTCCTCTCTCTCTCTCTCTCTCTCTCTCTCTCTCTCTCTCTCTCTCTCTCTCTCTCTCTCTCTCTCTCTCTCTCTCTCTCTCTCTCTCTCTCTCTCTCTCTCTCTCTCTCTCTCTCTCTCTCTCTCTCTCTCTCTCTCTCTCTCTCTCTCTCTCTCTCTCTCTCTCTTTCTTTCTCACATCAATATTTTTATTCACTGTTATAGATAATACATTTGAATAGTTTGCCCATAGGTGGAATTTATTTATATTATTATTATTGTCATAATCATTGTTATTATTATTATTATTGTCATTTCATTATTATTATAATGATTTTTATTAATATTATTATTTTTATTATTATTATTATTATTATTATTATTGTTGTTGTTGTTAAATACAGTTACATATTGGGGTTTCAAACAGTTGGATATTGTATATTGTGGTTTGCACTCAGCTATACTGAAGTTACAATCATCTCGTCATCCTTTGGGCAGATTTACATGCGTCATAATTATTTTGGTTGTATGTGCAGTACATCCTACTGTTTCCAAGGCACCTTATGTATTGCCTGTGGATTTGTTGAATGAATAAAATGATTATTATTCCATATTGTATAAGCTTTTATTTCAATAATTTATGATAAAGTATCTGAGTGTGGTATCTTTATAGTCACGAGTAATTTGTTATTACATTTGATGTAGCGATTTACCACTTTAGGCAACAGTTATTATTGTACAAGTTATTATTTTGATAGCATTGCCTGGTTTGAAATATTTCCCATTGTTTTTTGACTATTGATTTTAACATCGGAACAAAAAGAAAGAGGAAAAGATATATGGTGCAAATAATATGTGTAGTGTTTAGGATTTGTGCGTTTTTCACATTTAGGATTTTAATGAGCGAACTCTTACATTTTCTGTGGTAGCATTTCTAAGACGCAAGTTTCCAAGAACATTTATTTTAGTGAAGGGCCTTTTTTTTTCACAATCTTCTGGGAGTGTTAGGAGTTGTGTGCATTTTTGGGGGAATTTTGAAATGTCTGGGTGATGTTAGCATTTCCAGTGAATTCTGCTTTCTCTCAGGCAAATGACGAAAGCCTTCAATTCAAGATTTCTGAATGCATTATTTTATATGTATTTTCTACCAGCAACACTCGTCCCCAGTTGCAAGACAATAATAAGAATTTGTACGATAAAGAGTAGTCTTAGTAGTGAAAAAATAGGCTATCTTGATACAGAACGAAAAGAGAGATGTATCATATGACAAAAATCTGTAGGTTTGTAGAAAGAGAGGAAAGAAGAGATTTCCAATTGACAGAGGCTCATAAGTATGGTTAAGTTGCAAAACATCTACTGTGCCTTCCCATCTTGGGTAGTCAAAGGAGGACATAGTAGTAGACAACGAATCAAAAAAATCATCCTCGACTAGTGCACAGAGATGTTGGGTTCCGCGGTCTTTTGAGGCTAATTAGGTAAAGGTGCCATCTTTCCTTTTGTGGAGATGGGAGTTCACATATCAGCTCAGCAAAGGCACTTAGGTTAGAAATCAGGTCACTAGTTCAGAATGAAGAAAGTATTGGTTTGATTGATTTCATTATGAGCAGAACTTTCATAAATATGGTGTGTGTAATATACATATATATATGTATGTGTGTGTGTCTGTCTGTCTGTACATGTGTAATATGTGTATATATATGTATATATATATATTACATGTGTATATGTATACATAAATATATGTGTATGTAGATGTAAGTGGGAGGAGTAGGAAACACAGGAGTCTTAGTCTGAGTTTATTATGAAGAATAAACTCAGACTAAGACTCCTGTGTTTCCTATTCCCATTTATGTCAACCTGTCAGAATGTCTCAACATATATGTATATATATATATATATATATATATATATATATATATATATATATATATATATATATATATATATATATATATATATATATATGATGGAGGGAGGGGGATGAATGGAAGTGGAGTATATGGGGATGGAATGGGTAATGGGTGGGAGTGGATTTTATGCCTTTGTTTTCTGGCTACCTCCTTGTAAGGGGGAAAAAGCATTTGGTATATATATATGTGTATATATATATATATATATATTGTGTGTGTGTATATGATATATATACTCAAGTGTGTATGTTTGTGTATATATTTAATTGCGACAGAATACAAGCCATTCATGTAGGGTCCCATCTGATCTCGGTTTGGAATATGGTAGCATGTATATTTTTCCTATCTCTAAATTGTTCCACAGATCTGTTAACTGTTTTATTTCTTTGTGGTGACATTTTCACTCGATTCATCACTCCTAGGTCCTTTAAATCCTTTTCATTGTTTACTTCTGTATCTGCTCCAGATCTCATTTTGCAATTTAGAGATTTTTTTTTTTTTCTACTGTTACCCATTTCTAATATTTTGATTGATTTATTTTTTCAAGTATTGAAATTCCTTTTCCAGTTCTGGCCTTGTTTATACATCCTACCTAGATCACCCTGCAGAGTGCGTGTGTGTGGTTGTGTGCATGCACGCGCACTTATCTAAATGTAATATACAACTAGGTCTCTTAATCCAATGCTTACCAACCACCACTTGTGTGGACATTTGGGCCCAGGACATAAGCCCACATCAGGAATTGATGTTTTATGTCCTGGGCCAATTCTTGAAATGGGTTTATGTCTGCACAAGTGGCAGTTTGTGAATGTTGGATTAAGAGATTTAGGTGTACAGGGAAGGAGCTACACTCAAGGGGTCCTATCAGTCTTTTCTTCAACTGTCATACCTAGTTTTGAATTCACTAGTGATTTTTTTGTGTTGCATCATCTAAGCTATACCAGGAGTCGACATCTATATGGGAAACTTTCTTGACGTCCTTCAGACACCTAGTGTTCTTCTATCTGTTCCCCATGACCTTGTGATAACCCTCCCTATTCCAAAAGAAATCTTTACCAGTTTTACTCTCTTTAACAACCTGAATACTACAGAAGTGGTGCACCTTCCTCATTCACTCACTGATGGTAGGTCCAATGCTAACATCCCCTTGTACATTTATCTGCAAGGCTGGGAACCAATTTAGGATTGCTCAGCTAGACAGTAGGGAATGAGCACAAATAATTTGGCTACTGCTGTTTGTATTCTCACATCCTTGTTTATAACCTTCACCTTGTGTAGAGACAACACTACAGCTGCATACTGTATGTACTCATGTGTAGTGCGAGTTTTTATGATCAATATTTTATTGAAAAAATGTGGTTGCATTATATACAGGTAATGTTAATGAATGTGTTAAAATTTGTGCCTTTCTGTTGATAAAAAGTACAGTACATCTTTGTTCATATTAGATGTTTTGAATAATTTTTCTGACCATTTTGGGGGTAACTTTGTTCAAAAAAATGTCCAGCACTACAATATTCAACTGTGGCAGGTTTACAAAATTTTCTCCAAAACTGGGGTTGCATTGTACATAAGTTATTTGAGAAAAATTGCTTTTTAACCAAAGAATTCAGGGGGTCACATTATACAAGTGAGCTTATACACGAGTATATACAGTATTCAGATCGGGCATATTAGACATTCAGTTTTTTTTTTTTTTTTTTTTTTTTTTCCAACAACATATTAGCCATGTAGTGAAATATCACATTTCTTTTCATCAGTTGTTTGTATGATTCCCTCAGTCTTCCTGGTACATTTATCAGGTGACAGTATCGTGTGTATTAAGTTTTATTTACCTTATTGCTGGTAAATAGTTGTGTGCATGTGTTTAAGTGACTTGAATAATGTTAATAAATTGGATGTAGTATGTCTTTCTGCTGCTCAGTGAAGCAAGCCACATCCTTTGTCTGTTTTAGTGTGCCATTGGGCTTGAGTACACTTGTTGAGTTGTACTCTATTGTGTAGTGTAATTACGTAACACAAGCACAACCAACTGAACACAACAGAAAGCAACCAGCTATACTACTTTGATATTTACAACAACCTACCACTTACACCAAACAATACATCTGTATGAAAACATGTACACACTTAGATCACGAAACAAGCACTCCAAGAGCAACCTACAAATGACATACTCCTCTAGACAGCCCAGCGGAGGAATCCCTCCCACAGTAAGCAAAAACCGTACTGGTGTGACAGTGTTTAGACCACCATCCTGCTTTGAAATGGTACCAACACACAATAGACCTGGCCTCAGAATGAAAGTGCCCCAGACAGTCAACACACAGAAGACACACGAACACCATCTCCTGCATTCCCCTGCTCTAGCCTTACCTTGATGACAACACAATATTTCTTCCTTGATTGACCTGTGGGCCAATCCAGTGGCTGTAGCCATTTACCCGAGAGCTGTGAATCTCTTGCAAGAAAGACCTGGGTCATTGGGTTGATTGAGTGATGGAATGTCTTGAGATAGTTCAGTGATTGTACAATGGATGATATAACAACACATCGAACCTTTATCAAGCTTTATTCAAAGATCATCAACATGCTTGTGTGGTTCTGGAAGCCATTGATGACACTGCCATGTTGCCATATCGCAAACCAAAAAATTTGTCTGGTACAAATGTCTCAATAGGATGAACAGCTGTCAGAAATTATGACCATTCTGGGTGATACATTCCTATGAGGGTTTCTTTGAAGGTGACAGTTAAAACTAGGCAGTAGAAGTAAATTATTTTCCAGCAGTTGTTGTCAGATTACCAGAAACCTGTGTAGTCACAGTGACCCTTGAGCTCGCATATCTCTTCAGGAAGAAATAGGCTGTTGTGTGCATTGTATAAGTACATAATACAGGGGTTTTGGGTGGGTGACTCAAAGCATATGCCTACCCCACACCCATCCAAGCCTATTCATCACCTCTTCCATCTTAAAATATCATGGTTGAAGGGTTTCCTCATCCCCCAGCACCCAAACCCCTTACACATACATACATGCACATTTCACCCACTGTATTTTCCTCATCAGTCATTTCTGGATGGTCTGTAGTTTGTCTCTTATTGTATGTTCACATTTTCTTGTCACATCCAGTGTTCATTCTCTCACCATCCTTCCCTCCTTTTGTACTGCTCTGTTGTTCTCCTTTCGTATTTTCATTGTTCTCCTCAGTTATTGAATTATTTTCTTATGGTTGGATTTTCTGTTCCTAAGTTGTCATTTTTTCTTTTTCAGTTTTTCTTATATTGAGGTATTTTTTCTTTTTCAATTTTTCTTATGTTGAGGCCATAAACTTTTCTTCATCTTCACAGTTTAGCTAACAACTGTTTCTTTGATATGGCAATCCTACTGTATGGGACCAACAACAGGTATCTGCAAGTATCGGTCCTGTAAGATGAGTGTCAAAGAGAATCATCTTGCTGGCACCTCTCTTGGTTCTAAGTCCATGGACATCCTCATCTCCACCTGGAGAACTAGTCTAAGAACTGGTTCCAAAGTCTCAATCAACTTCAGCTGAATGTCTTCCACCTTTCCATGTGATAAGAGTTGACAAATGGTGGCCACTCCCCTTCTTCCACTACAAAATGGGGACAGAAACTGTCCTCATAACACATACAATAGTGCGGTGATTCTTCACAGAGAGATCTTCGGAAGGGTCTGAGGACTATAACTAACTTCTGTGGGGCTATTGGTTTTCAGTCAGCGAAATTCAAAGCAGCAATTACTATCATATTCTTATATAATATTTCCCAAGTTTATTTCCAATTAGATGCAGACTTTTTTTAAACTATGGTTCTTCTATCCCTACCATTTATTTTTAACTCTTGATAGGGAATATCAATATGACATTTAGAGTACTGTACTATAGTGTGCAATTTGATTAAATGAATTGACATCATGAAGTTTGTACATGCATACATATACCAAGGCTTTTTACCCCTTTCAAGGGAGGTAGCCACAAAGAAAAATTTTGTATAACATGAAAAAAAATATGGTAGCTGTCCAGGGCATAGTGGTATGGGGAATGTTTATAATCAGCATATATATACCACAAGGAAATCAAAAGTCAGTTGAACAATATCATGAATGTTGCCTCGAATTTTGCTCGACTATAAACACCCAGATCTCCAGGAACCAGTCATGGTCCTGGTGCCCACCCATAGATCCTCTGGGAAGAAACTTGGGACAGTTTTCAATGTGTAAGGGTTTGTTTTTATGTCACTGACTAGCATGAGGAAGGAAGCAATCACCAGTTGTTAGCTCTTATTTGAGAAGGAGATGAGGAAATGGTTTAGGTTGATAAAGAACTTGTCCAGTTTAGTGAGTGATTTGCAGCCACACTGAGCTGCATTTTCAGATGAAGGTGGGTTTTGGAGGAGATTAGTGGAAAGGTCTCTCTGATGACCATCTTGCAGGTGCCCATCATTTGCCCCAGTGAGTTGAATATTTATTTAGATTATCTATTTATTTATTATTATTATTATTTTTTTTATTACTAACATTGTTTTTAATGGTATGTGGTGGCAGTGACTATTGGTTCATTCCAAAGTGTTTATGTTTTTGCTGCTTCATCATTCTGATGGCGTGGCTGACATCCAAAGGGGGGGTATTTACAAGTATTAATCAGGTGCTAATGTTCAATACAGTTGTATCTGGTTTTGGTGTGTGCTTAGGAAAGGTCATCTCCATCCTTGGGGAAAAGCCGAGTTCAGAAGGAGGAAGGGATTGTTGTGGGATTGGAAATCCTTTTAATCAAAAATAATATGTAAATGATACTTGATATACAGAACTTTTTTTTATTTCGTATAATGTATATCTCAGACTTTACCTGATGTTCTACAGATATATTCAAAAGGAGATTAGTTTTGGAGAAATTTTTATGATCAGAAGGTTGTACAGCATGATATCTAAAGGCATAATTAACATAGCACACACTTAACAACTTGATCATTCAACACTTATTATTATTGCACAGTGATACACATAAGTACACAATGATACATGTTCATGTATACATAATATATAAAGGCATATATATATATATAATATATATATATATATAAGTAATTTTCTTTTCTATTTTTTTTTTTTTCCCCTTTCTTTGCTAAGTGAAACTGCTCATTTGAAATCTAAACTTAAGATTTAAGGAAAAGGTTTAATGCTAAGTGGAACCTTCAGGAATTGAGTACATTTTCATATGGGAAAATATGAAAAGCCAGCTTTAGTTGTTTATGGTACAATATTTAATACTAATTGTAAGGAATGGTATGTTATATTCCTGATTAGGGTAGAACAATTGTAATATGATACAAGTAGATTCTTTGTACTAGAATACTGTTAGAAACCCGGGAGGAACTTTATTTTTCTATTTATATACACAGCAGCTTCTGTCAGCCAATATCTTTAGTGTATTGTAGATTGTTTCTGCTGTCCAAGGTCTGATGTAATCATAACGGATGACTCTGTGTTCTGACGTATCTAAGGTCACAAGAGCAAAGAAAAACCAATTCAATTCCGAACTTTTTGATGTAGACGTTGCAGCCTGTATTAGGATTTCTTTAAACAAGTCAGCTTTGTGGTAAGATCTTGGGCCATTTGGTGGTATTCCTTGTGCCCATAATATCCAATTCACATATCTTTTATGATGTATAAAAATAGGACTACTCCAGTGATAGCCCATGTTGATTTATGTGGGTTCTGAATCACTTTCCAACATTCAGTGAAGAACAGTGGGACGGACGTGTTAGGGTTGGACCTCGTGCACTGTCTCGTCAGATATTTTGCGTCAAATTTTCCAGATCCCAGTTTGCTTGAAGTCAATGTGGGCTGTTATTGAAGATAGTGAGTAGGCTTGGCATTATGAATCTTACCAGTTATAATGTTGATTTGCATAGTTATCAGCTTGTGCAGATGTGGTTTCTGATGTAAAAATTTAAACATAGTTTCTGTGAAAGGTTCTAAGATCACTAATATTTTGTAATGTGGATTGAAATAGGTTTTACTTGATATAAGGATTTGCCCTTGGACACAGTTTGCTGCCGTATTTGCAAAAGAATGTTGTCACGTGTGGGTGTGGATGATGTCATAGACAAGAGTGAGTTGAAAGTTGAATTAGCACTTGTACCTTGTTAACTATGTTCTGTATACACAAATCACCAAAACCACATGAATGAAATAATGGATCGTGTTTAGGAGTTTCATTTAATGTATCCCATTATGTCGGACAATCTAATCAAAACTGCTAAGGCTACCTGTGCACCAGCTATATCTTATATATGGTATATACATTGTGTGTGTGTGTGTATGTGTGTGTGTGCATGCGTGTGTGTTAATTGTAGTATACAGGGCAAGAGGTCGTTATGGGTTTTTCTGTGCTTTCATTGGTCAAATTTAACATTGTTTGCTTCAGATATTTAGCTGTACTATTTCTATGTTATTCCTTAGATCAAAACATCTACATGGAAAGATGCATTTTTAATACTAATGAAAGTTTTTTTCTTTCTCAGTTTTTCCATATCCTCAGTATTTTTCCCCCTGCACACTATGATCTTCTTCGTTGACTGTGTCCACTATCTCAGGTTTCAGTGTTTCTCTTTTCTTTCTTTCTCTTTCTCTTTCTCTCAATTAATATCCAGGTAGTGTTATGTTCATCAGCTTTTTCTCCGTTATGTTTTTCATTTTTTTTTCTTTTCTTTTTTCTTTTCTTCACAAGCAATGCTTCCAGTTCCTTTTCCTCCATGTAAAGTTGTCATTTTACAATTGATAGTTTAATGATGCTCTGGGTTTTCAGTCTGTGAAACTCGAGACAAAAATGATTTACGTATTCAGTTATTGATTCCTTCTGTGTTTCAGTTTAACAGATCTATGGAATAATTTTTGTTCTTCTATACATTTGTTGATTACATCTTTTCCAAAACTTTCTTCTCTTAGGGTCATTATAAATTTGTTTATGGTCATCTTATTCTCTCTCTCCTCTCTATCTCTCTTTGTCTCTATCTCTCTCCCTCCCCCTCCCCCTCCTCTCTCCTCTCTCCTCTCTCCTCTCTCCTCTCTCCTCTCTATCTCTCTCTCTCTCTCTCTCTCTCTCTCTTCTCTCTCTCTTCTCTCTTCTCTCTCTCTTCTCTTCTCTCTCTCTTCTCTCTTTTCTCCTCTCTTCCCTCTTCTCTCTTCTTTCTTCCTTCTTCCCTCTTCTCTCTTCCCTCTCTCTTCTCTCTTCCCTCTCTCTTCTCTCTTCCCTCTCTCTTCTCTCTTCCCTCTCTCTTCTCTCTTCCCTCTCTCTTCTCTCTCCTCCCTCTCTCTTCTCTCTCCTCCCTCTTTTCTCTCCTCCCTCTTTTCTCTCCTCCCTCTTCTCTCTCCTCCCTCTTCTCTCTCCTCCCTCTTCTCTCTCCTCCCTCTTCTCTCTCCTCCCTCTTCTCTCTCCTCCCTCTTCTCTCTCCTCCCTCTTCTCTCTCCTCCCTCTTCTCTCTCCTCCCTCTTCTCTCTCCTCCCTCTTCTCTCTCCTCCCTCTTCTCTCTCTCTCTCTCTCTCTCTCTCTCTCTCTCTCTCTCTCTCTCTCTCTCTCTGTCTCTCTCTCTCTGTCTCTCTCTCTCTCTGTCTCTCTCTCTCTCTGTCTCTCTCTCTCTCTGTCTCTCTCTCTCTCTCTCTCTCTCTCTCTCTCTCTCTCTCTCTCTCTCTCTCTCTCTCTCTCTCTCTCTCTCTCTCTCTCTCTCTCTCTCTCTCTATGTTTTTGTTTTTGTTTTTTGTTTTTTTCTTCTCCCTGAATCATCTCTCATCTGCATCAACAAAGACTTTCCTTGGTTCATTCAGTTTTGTCCAGTCACTTCAGTGATTTGAACTCTGCTATCAAGTCATCTATTTCTCATCTTTCTTTCAAGGATGAGTCCTCCCTTTTTGTACGTTTTACCTGGAAGACTGGGAATGAATTTGGACAGTACTCTGTATTTCCGGAGCCTTATTATATCCTTCATTTTGTGTGAAGATCATACCCATGCAACATATTCACATCAAAGATGGAATAGGGTTTTCTTTTTCATTCTTCTCCTGTATTAATTTGTCTATGTAGTGAAAAGTCCCTTTGTGTGTGATAGGTTTGTCTCATGACAAGGTCTCAGCCCAGCATTCCCATATATTTTTCTTTTGTTAATGTACTTCATTAATTTTGCATTATGTAATTCATTTAAGTCTTTTTGAGCTTTTGTCCATTTCCAACACATTTTCTACAATTGGCTTCATGCATAAATGTTGTCTAGATACAGTATATGTTGTGTATGAGTACACTTGCACACATACTGTGTGCAAACACTATCCAAAAATTGAAGAACAAACTTGATGCTGAAAGATACAAAGACGGGTCATCACGAGCATAGCTCCCTTCCCGCATAATACAACTAGGTAAATACACACTCACATAGATATTGGGGGGTGAGTAAACATGTGTCAGGGATTAGTGGAATGAAGAAGCAAAAATGAAGACTGGTTTAATGAAAAGAGTGAGGTAAAAAGAAAATAATAGATAAAAGTCATGTATGTGCCTTGAGGAAAATGGAGAATTAATCAGTAGAACAGTGGAAGGTAAATGTAAAGGTGCAAATACAAAACAGTTTTACAAGCTACTAGCAGGTGATAAAATATTTGAGGCTCCAGCTCATGCAGAAACAGTAAATAGAAGTTTCTAATTAGTTCTACCAAATGAGAGTGGTTATGTAGAATAATGATTTGGGCTTAGAATGTACAAGCATAGAAATAAAGAATACACTTGTTCTTTTAGGATCACAGAATGTGAGAAAAAAAAATGTAGGGAACAACTGGTAGATGATGCTCCAAGTCTGTGTATTCTTTGAAAAAGGAATAGTTCTACAGGATCGGAAAAGGGCATATGTGGTACCAGTTCATAATAAGGGAAGTAAGGAGACACCACTGAATTACTGGCTGGTATTACAGACAGGAATAATGTAATATGAAAGGATCATAAAACAGTGATGGTTCAAATACCCTGAAGAGATGAACATTTTGGCAGTGTGGTATCAGATTTGGAAGGTTGTGTGCGTAACCTATTAAGCTTTTATTTGAGAGTGATTGATATGCTACAAGAGAGGTCTGAGTAGAGAAGGCCTATGACAAAGTACCTTACAGGTGACATGGATGAGAGTCCCATATGGTTTGGTGTTCACACTTGCAATGTTTCTTATCTATGTTAGTGATATGAAGTTACAGTAATTGTTGCTAACATATTCCCAGATAATACAAAAATCATGAGGACTATCAAAATGATCTAGATATGTATGCATGGAGCTAAGAGTGGAAAGTGAATTTCAGTACAAATAGTGCATTGTATTGTAAATGGACAATAACTCCAAAAGACCATCAATAAACTAATCCTTGGGAAATGAATCTAAAGGCAAAACAGGAGAAAGATCTGGGAGTATTATGGATACTGCAGAACAGGAAAGTAACTTTTTATTTCATATGTGAAGATATAAAAAAAATGCAGAGTAGGATTGAGAGAATGTAAATATGTGAGAACAAATTGAAATAGACTTAAGTGAAAATGATTCGAAGAATTACAGTTTTCTATACAAGGTGGTATGGCTCAAGCTGGAATTGTACATAAATTTAAATCTAGTTATTATATTTGGGGTAAGGCTATACAGCTCAGGTTGGAACAACAAAACACACACACACACACATATATCCACACAGAGTGGTGGATATATGGAACAAATAGGATGAAACAATACATATACCAAGGCTTTTTCCCCCTTACAAGGGAGGTAGCCAAAAAGAAAAACAATGAATGGAAAACAATGATGAAACAGTAGTGTGTGCAAAAACCCTACACAAATTTAAGAGCAAATTAGACACTGAGGTACAAAAACAGGACACCACAAGTGTAGCTCCCCTTCCCATAAGATACAACTAGGTAAATAAACACACATACATGAATTTATGGCACAGTGGTAACGCTTGTGGCCGCCACTATGGCGGTCTGGGTTTGAATCCCACCTAGGGCTGAAATAATTTCGGTATCGCTGTGCTGCAAGTCGTTACTCCAACTCGTGGGTGGGGAGTTTGGGGTGTATGTGCATGTAAGGTCACAGCATTACCCATAGATCAATCATATATGAGCTCTGAGCTCTCTTCCAGGAGGGAAATAGCTGATGATCACAAGTCCAACATGTGATCCAAGACCATGGTGAATCACACAGTAAAGTCCTGGTCTAAGTCAAATTTGAGATTATGTTTAGTCCTCCACAAGGGGGTGAGAATGTTCATAAAGAATGTGAGTTTAGTATTGCAGTGCACCAGACAATACTGATGTCTTCCTGTCTCATGCTTCGTTTTCATTTACAGTACTTTTTGTGTGAAACAGCCTTTTGCTGTGATTACTGTTTATTTTTTAAAATGTCAGTTCAGTTTACCCCTAAGAGAAAGCCTCCCAGTGACAGTGGTGATGCTAAGAAATGAAAAATCATTATGTTGTATGAAAAAATGGACAGGAGCGAAGGACATGGTTAAGGAGAGGCGTCAGTGATTGGCTGTATACTAAGGTCAAATCAAACAATTGTACCCACCAATCTCAAAGACAAGGATTATATATTGTCTCATGTTAGTGATGCATCTCCCATGTATTCAACTAAATTGTAATAACTAATCGAAGACCAGGTTTCTTGATTAGGATGGAATATTTGTTAATACTTTTGATAGGGGACAATTATCAGAAGTTTATGCCCTTAGCGGAAAAATAAACTGCGAGACATATAAGAAAGGCCATGTGAAGTACAAATCCAAATTCTGTCGTGTTTCAAGAACAGAACTGACACAAGGCAGGATTTTGTTGTTGATACTTTGTGTGTGTGTGTATGCTGCATATATACATATATAATATATATATGAACATTTTTAGAAGCTCTGCCAAGGAATTCAAACCCTGACCTGTGTATGCATAATAACGAAGTCAAGACACTAGCGACTGAGCTACGTGCGATGGTTCAGTTGTTAGCGTCTTGACTTTGTGATTATGCACGCACAGGTCAGGGTTTGAATCCCTTGGCAGAGCTTCTAAAAATGTTCAATCTGTTTTAAACACACATACATACATACATATGTGTATATATATATATATATATATATATATATATATATATATATATATATATATATATATATATATATATATATACACACACACACATTGTATTTACTGGCAGTTAAGATACTTGTTTTAGGGAATGCAGAAATCACCCTACATTTAATGTGGTTATTTTACGGAATGAGCGGTTGGGCTCATTGCGGAATGTCCAGTGGTGCATGGTTTAAGTGGACTATGGTGATCATTGCTGGCACTAATGATCTTGTCTTAATTTACCAGATAAGATGAGAGTATCACTGTCACTTGGTGAACAAAACATGCTTGATTAGTATTGCGTGTGGTATCACCAAGGTGACAGTACAGTATCTCTCACTAATGCTGCCAACAAGGCAGTGTACAAAATTTGTTTTCCTTTACAAAACCTTTTTCCCCACAACTCTCAATAAATATATAATGAAATGATATTTTTCTTCCTCAAAATAATATATATATATATATTTTTCTTTGTCCAAATTGCCTTGTAAAATAGGAATGTCTTGCATCGGCAAATATGACACACACATATGACTTGATGGTGCAGTGGTAGCAAATGCATCCACCATTACGGTGGTGCTGGTTCGAATCCTGCCCAGGGCTGAAATAATTTCAGTATCACTGCACTGTGAGTCGTCACTCCAACTCTTGTGGGCTGGGAGTTGTGGGTGTGTGTGCATGTAAGGGCACAGCATTACCCATAGATTGGTCATATATAAGCTCTGAGCTATCTTCTGGGAGGGAAATAGCTGTCGATCACAAGTCCAACACGTGATCCAAGACCATGGTGAATCACACACACACACACACGTGCATGCCGTATGTGTGTATATTTCACTTTTTGAAATAGTCTAAAGACTTCCAAGCAGTACTAAATAGTGAAAGGAAACTATGCTTAGTTTGAAGGCAGTGTTCATGTGTTCACATTGTTGTCGGTGGGCATTCTTCATGCAGTTGTAATAGATCATGTTGTGGTGTAACCCTGAATGTGTGCAGTGGTCAGCTATATGGTAGAAGTGATATATTGGGGGCCATGAAAACTTGGTGTTGTTTTGCTGATGTGACTTGCATTTGCTGCTAAGAATAAATTTTGCATCTTCATTATTATAATAATTAACACTATTGCCATCATTCTCATAGTTGTAATTTTTTCTCCGTCTGTTGGTTTCCTCCTGTCATTATCATGATGTATTATTAATTTCTGTATTTTCTTTGCCAGTTCATTCTCCTCTCTTTGGATTCTATTCAGTATGCAACACAAGTCATTTTATTATTATTTTTTTTTGTGCTTATGAATGAATATTGAAATTGATCAATTTAAATCATTACTGCCTCTTGAACGAATATATTTACTAATGCATTGAATTGTAGCTTGATTTGCATGATCATGTCTTGTTAAAAGAAAACTGCACTGTAGAATGTCATGCATCCATGTGCATCAGGAGGTAACACAGATCAAAAAAATATCCTAAATATAAATGGTGCAGTATTGGTTTGATTTTGTTCTGTGTCATCCTCCCCCTGTAGAAGCAAGCTTACCTGTTTTGGTTCGGGTGAGGCGTGGCCGTTTCAAGCACTTCCTCTCCTTGTTGCAGGTCCAGCACGGGGGAGATGCCTGCCAAACGGTCACGCAACTAGGTAGCACTCTTTTAATTGGTAAACAGTGCCGCAGCAACTTGTATTGGTTAAGATGTAGTTTGCAGCAATGCTACTGTGGTAATGTGGCTGTAGATTTATGTATTGCTGCTGTAGCAGTAGTGTATTCTGCAGCATTAGCTTCTTGTATTGCTGCTATGATGTGATGCTGCAGCGATATACTATATAAGTTATAATACGCTGTAGAGATGTAATAGTATACTGCATTGCCACTGTGTTACAATGTATTATGGGAATGGTGCCTGATCTACCATGGTTAGACACATCCTTACCTTGGCCTTACAACATGGTAATGGTCCTTGCTTTGACCTACCTTTCAAAAAGCCTAATACAAGATCAGTGATGCAGAAGAAAAGCATCATCCAATCCATACTGCTGTTATTTTCAAGAGTTTGGAGTAATGATGTTGGACCAAATGAGGAGTATGAAGGAGAGTAGTGGTGTGGGTGCAGTATGGTAGTGTACACCTAGGTCTCTTAATCCAATGCTTACCAACCGCCACTTGTGCAGATGTTTGGGCCCAGGACATGAACTCACTTTGGAAATTGGCGGTGTTTTATGTCTTGGGCCAATTCCAGAAATTGATTTTTATATTCTGGGCCCAAACATCCGCCGCATAAGCGGCTGTCGACAAATATTTGATTAAGAGACTTCGGTGTATTGTGAGCCCCATAAAAGAACAAAATATAATTATTCCATTCCTGTGAGGTTCTCCAGCCGTCCAGGGTTGTCTAGTGATGTTTGTCTTGTTAATAATGATGTTAAGGATAAAAAGAAAAAAAAACATGCATAAGAACTGTATGCATGCTTCAGGTGACTGAAAAAAGGTGTAAAAAAAATGACTGGTTTTAACGATTGTATGATAACCAAGTCAGATTAAACTTGCAGTGCAAAACTTGAGAATATTTTTTTCTGACATCTGAATAGTGAATTTCAGTATTCTGTTGATTTTGCTTGATATGTCAGGAAACTTGGCCATTGCATAGGGCTAAGTCTGCCCACAGTATTCTCTTGTAGTTTAATGAAAATATAATTTTTTTTTTAACAAAAACTGCTCGTTAAATTTAAACCTAACAAGTTCATTTCACTCATGCTGTAGATGAAAATTCATTGAACAAAACAGAATGTTATGAACACAAATAATTCAGGTAAACCAAAACAGGGACTCAGTCTAGATTAGTTCTCCAGGCAATTCAGCTATTGTCTTGCTATTACCTTACAGCCACATCATCACCTGGTTTGTGATTTTTTCCATTTTGATAAGGAAGGAAAACTGCCTAGTAATTGTGTCTTTGAATGTACAGATTTGGAACAAGCAAGAACAAGGAGGAGGTTGGTATATGTTACATGAGAAGAAATATGGATGTGTAAGCACTGAATTCTTAATTACATAGTAAAGGTGAGTTTGGGAATGGAGAGAAGGCAGTGGAAGGATGGAAGGGTTCTGTGGGTGAGTGATGACATGTGTTACTGTGTGGATGAGTTATTGTCGTTCCCTACATTCCCTAGACTGTTCGGCTGAGTAGTCCTGTCTCCCTGAGGAACTCCATGGCTAGAATGGAGTTTCCCCACAGATCCCTTATGGAGTATATGTTGTGTTGATGGCGTGTGCAGTTGTGTGCAATGCAGTCATCCATGATATGTTGTATAGTATGGGGTTAAGTGTTGCATCCTGGACTGTATCTGTGATGCAGTCATCCAGCCACCTCTGGTAACTTAGAAGGGCCAATTGGATGGTGGCCACACCGAAGCCCGGCCAGGTGGACTCTGTCCCCTCGGGGGAGAGAGGATTCAGGGGGTCGGACATCCACCATGTGGATGAGTGGGATGTAGTGTTGATAAGATAGTGTGAATAGAAATGAGAGCAAGTTGAAATGTATGGATGTTTGCATATGAACTTGGTAGTAAGAAAAATGAGGAGAGAAGGACTAGGATTACTTAAATGAATGTGTGGAGAGTTTTGGAATATATAGAGGGGAGAAGTGCAAGTAGAAAAATAATGGATGTGTTTCAAAAAGGAAGTATTAAGGAATTCATAAATGGTGTGTGGGATGAGGAGAATGAGTGGAATGAAGAGGGAAGTGGTAGTAACGAAAAAGAGGCACATTTTTGAGGAATGGTTGCAAAGAAAGTATAAGAAACCGTATGAAGTATCAAGTGAAAATGGTGGAAGCAAAGTACAATGTGAAGAATGCTAAGAGGAGAGATGTTGTGAGGTGGGATAGATGTTTGTTAGAATTAAGGGCATGAAAGGGAGGTGGGAGGAGTTTTCCATGGAGTTGAATGTAAAGGAGGACAGGGAAGCTTTCATTGTAGTAATGGGAGATGCTGAGAGAATGACTGATGGGTGTCTTAAAAATTCATTCATGTTGTTGGCCTGGATTATTATATTTTTTTATGTGTTCCAGGGACTAGTGATGGGTACCTGTATGTGGTGGTCATGCAACATGGACAGCAGAGCTACCAACTTCCAAATCCATCAACTCCTGCATCAGGGTTGGGTTCAAGTACAGGCCAGGGTTGGGTCCAGGTACATTTACTTTTACTTGTACTTGAACTTGGGTAAAGATTTTCATGTACTTGTATAGAACCATGTTTAGGCCCAAATACATTTAGTCGGACTTAGACTTACTGGAAAAATACCAAGTACATTCAAGTATAAACAAGTATATTGTATTTAATCAAAAGTTATGTACTGTATATACATTCTAGCAAACTTTGTGATGATGCTATTGGGTAAATGCACTCACCTGTTCTTTTAAGTACTTTGAATTGAACTAAGTACATATCAAAATTACTGTACTTGTACTATTTCTCAAAAAATATCCAGGTACTTGGACTTACAGTCGCCTGTACTTGGACCCATTTCTGCCTTGCATCTCCATCAGGAGGTGAAACCCAGGAGGGCTGACATTTGGTTCCAGGACTGGGCCCAATATTTCGCTCTATCAACTTCAGCTGTATTTCCTACTCCTTTTCATACTTAAAGTTGACAACCAGCAACAGACCGCACCAATCCAACATAGACAATGGCCCAAAGTTTATTGCTGGAGAGATCTGTGAGATGGCTCAAAGGCTGTTGCCTACCATTATAGGGCTGTAGGTTTTTTCAACGAATGAAACTCAAGATGACAATCATTATTATCGCCACCACCAAGTGTACCATATAATACATCCACATAAAAACACATCACAAAACAAGCTCTTCAAGACTTGTGAAAAGGATCTCGGTTTAATTATCAGGGATGATCTCAAGTCATTTAAGCAATGCATTTCTGCCTCATAGAAGGCAAATAAGATTTTAGGACTGATTGCGTGATCTTTTGATTTTAAAAGTCCATCTCTCATTATCAAATTATATAAAGCATTATTTTGTCCACATTGGAGTATGCTATTCCTGTATGGTCACTGAATCTCATTAAAGACATTGACAGATTGGAAAAAGTACAACGGTGAACCACAAAACTGATTCCAAATATCAGAAATAACTTGTACGAAAATCAATTAAAACATGAATTACTTTCCCTTAAATAGTGTAGACTCAAGGGTGATTTGATACAGGCTCTAAAAGGAATTGACAACCTCAAAAGTGCAAAATTTTCACACTGAGAATCAATCAAGAAATAATGGTCAGGAAGTAGATTCAATTTGGAAGTGGATAGAAACAACTTTGTCAACCGTGTAGTAAATGAATGGAATAAACTTCCTGCAGAGGCAGTGCAATGTAGTACAGTTTGAAGTTTTAAGATTTATGTAGATAAGCACCTAAGCAATATGCTGTAATGCCTACCATTTATTTTATTTTATTTATTTATTGTCTGACCTGGTTATGAACTGAAAGGTAACTTGTCAGCATGTTCTTCCTTTATAATCTACTAAACTTCATGCACACACACACAATATATATATATATATATATAGCGAGATTTAAGTCCCGTACTGAAAATACATATTATAGTGTTTGAATATGGTAAAAAGGATAAAAATAATTAAATAAACTACTGTACATGTTTAATAGGCTATATTCAGTAACCTGTATATATATATATATATATATCCTGACCCAGGGAAGTGGGTGAAATGCAGGGATGACCTGTCATCCAGGAGGAGCCAAGTTAAGGGGGAGGGAGGGGGTGAATGGGAGTGGAGTATGTGGGGATGGAATGGGTGGAAGTGTATTTTATGCCTTTGTTTTTTTTTTGGCTACCTCCCATACAAGGGGGAAAAAGTCTTTGGTACATATATGTAATATGTATGTATGTGTGTATGTATTAACCTATTTACTTAATTGTAGTATATAGGAAAGGAGCAATGCTCGTTGGGTCCCATCTCCTATTCATTAATTTCCTCACATACCTAGACTCAAAATTATGTGAGGTCCCAATTTAATTTATAGCTTTGATTTCCAATGATCATATTTAGATTTGAACTCTTGTATTGGTTGTGCTTAGGCCACATCACTTTCTAAGCTATTTCACATATTTATACATTATATGGAAAATTGTATTTCTTCACAACCTTTTGACATATGTTTCTTAATGTACTTCCATGACCTCTTAAAGCCCTCCCATCTATAATCAGATCCTCTCTATCAATGCAATCAATCCCCATTAGTGACCTGAATACTGTAATTGTGTCACCTCTTTCTCTTAGATCTTTCAAAGTTGGTAGACACTACTTTTAGTCTTTCATCGTATGGTTTATCTGCCAGGCTTGGGACCACTTTAGTTGCTGCCCTATGTATTCACTCAATCTTGCTTATATCCATTACTCAGTGTGGGGACCATATTACTGATACATATTCCAGGTTTGGTCATATCAGGGTTTTGATTTTTTCTTCATCTCTTCATCCATATAACGGAATGCCACTTTAATCTTCTGCTATGCCTGTCAGGTGACCTGTTCTCTTTTATCAACGGTCCCAAATTTTCTCCTTTTTTGCTTTGGTAATGGGCTCACTTCCCAACGAATAATTTAAAGATGGCCTTTTGCTGCTATTGCCCATTTCCAGTACTTTGATTTTTTTGGTATTGAACTTCATTTTCCATTCTTGGTTCCATGCAGAAACAGTATCTAAATCTTTTTGCAATATTTTACTGTCCTCCTTGTTTTTTCACTCTTCTCATGATTTTTGCATCATCTGCAAACATGTTGGCATAGCTTGTTGCACCTTTTGTCAAGTCATTAACATTGACAAGAAACATTGTTGGTACAAGCACTGAACCTTGTGGAACTCCACTTGTTACTGCTCTCCATCTTATTCTTTACTACTGTCCTCATGTATCTTTCCTTCAAAAAGCCTTTAATCCATTCTAGTAGTTTGCCTCTCAGTCCTCCAACGTGCTCCAATTTCCACGCAAGTGGACTGTGAGGTACTTTATCAAATGTCTTCTCTAGGTTAAGGTACGTGCAGTCCATCCACCCTTCTCCCTCTTGCAGTACATCAATCACTCTTGAGTAAAAGCTTAAAAGGTCCAACATACACGACCTTCCTTATCTGAAGCCAAACTGACTGACTGTCACATTGTTTCTCTTTTCAAGATATTTGGTCCATTGGTCTTTCACAATCCTTTCACATAATTTCAAAGCCAAACTGACCATCAGTCAGAATGTTTCTCTTTTCAAAATATTTGGTCCATTGATCTTTCACAATAATTTCACTATTGTGCTGGTTAGTGATACTGGCCTATGATTTAGTGGTGTTTCTTTGTTTCTACCTTTGTGAATTGGCACCACATATGCCCTTTCCCAATCAAGAAGCACAATGCCTTCTTTCAACGAACAATTATCAAGACTGTGGATCTTGTCTGCTAGTTCTTCCCTACATTCTTTAAGTATCGAGTTTGAGATGCTATCAGGTCCTGAAGCTTTTGTCACATCCAATGATCCCAGGAGATTGATCACTTTCCTCACCTCTACATTTATATCTGCTAAACCTGGGTTTTTGCTCCCTTTGCTTTTCTCTAAAAAATTGCTCTCTTTTGTGAAGACTGATTGGAAACCTTCATTCATTATTTCTGCCTGAGCTGAGGCCTCAAAAGACCTCACTATCTACTATTAACTTGGTAATTTCTTCAGTACAGTACTACCTCTCATTAACGGACTTTAATTAGCTGTGTTTGTGGTGATTTCGCTGTGTTTTTGGTGCTGTTGTTTAGTGCGTGCAATCACAATGCCACCCAAAAACCACTCCAAATCAATGGATTATTCACATCAACGGACACCGTTACCCCCCTGTTAGTCTGTTAATGAGAGGTAGTACTGTATCTCAATTTACTATTTATGAACCTGTAAAACAGTTTTAGTTTATCTTTGGATTTATCTACTACATCTCTTTCAAAATTGCTTTCTTCCTGCAAATTCTTGTATAGTCATTCTTAGCTTGTTTGTCAACTTCCTTTGTTTTGTTGTTTCTTTTCTTCCTCCGTTTTCCCTAAGCCACATCCCTGTTTTTTTTTCAATCTTACACTTTTTGTTAAACCAGTCCTGTTTTTTTCTTCTTACTTTCTCTAGTCTTTGGTTTATTTTTGTTCATTCCTAGGATGTAAATGTCTAGAAAGATTTCCCATTTCCTCCTTATTCTTGTGGTATTCATTAATTCCTCCCAGTTTGTGTATGTATTTTACCTATTTACCTAGTTGTATTACACGGGAAGGGAGCTATGCTTGTAGTGACCCATCTTTGTATCTCTTGGTATCTAGTTTGTTCTTAAATTCTTGTATGGTTTTTGCACATATTTTTGTTTTGTCCAATTTGTTCCTGACATCTATCACTCTGTGTGTGTATGTGTGTGTCAGCCCCACAGGAAAGTCCCTCACAAGAGAAACAAGACCCATACTGGCACATTTTTATTTAGGGCAACATCCAGCACCAAGACCATATCAGAATAGAGTAGAAGACCTGGCCACAGAATCAAATTGCCCTAGATGCAGCCATCACACAGAAGCCACCGAGCATCTCATCTTACGCTGCCCTGCACTTTTCATAGACACATTGCTAGTTACTTGGAAGCCATGGGTCTGCTGCAAAAGAAATCTGGAGTCATGTATTGATCAATTGTACAAGCTTCCCTATGTATATACCTTGTCGGATGCAAAGACTGGAGTTGGGACCATGCAGCATCCTTTTACTCTGTGGTGCTTTGGGCATGAAATCCCCTGCTTCTTAGGTCTGGAGTGTGTTGGCTATGAAGAGACCCAAATCTGGATGGTATTCATAATGTTGAACCAGAAGTCACATATGGAGGGATACTGTGATCCTCTGCCCCATGGCTCATTTAGCAGATCCATGGACACTGCACAGGGACCCACCATATTGCCTCCTGTTTCTGCCAGTCGTCTTTGCCCCTGTTATACAAGTCCCCTATGCACTTCTGGTGTGGACCCATCTCCTCATTTGACTACAATCTTCCCCTCACAGGTGGGAGAAGAGAAACAGTTCCCCAGTCAAATCAGGTTGTGTAAGGTGTCATGCCTATGTTCCCCAGTCAAAGCAGTTTGTGCAAAGGGTCATGCCTATGTCCTTTTCACTTCGAGGTTTACTGCTGGGGCAGCCATGTCTTGGGCTCTCAGGGCATTTAACCCTCGCCCTCTCTACCCACAGGGGCTTGTACTGCTTCAAATTATGAGGTTTGGACCAAGGTCCATCTTGGCTCTGCATTGAGCACATGTCTCGGATAAATGAAAGCATCTCATGAGGAATGCATCAGACCTGTATGATCATGTGATGTCCATGTCCCTTAGACCTCCCACTACCCATGGACTTGTGATGGGATGAGTGGTAGCTGGTCAGCCTTAAGTGTTTCACTCCTTTCTCCACTTCCTGACCCATTAGAAAAGCCTCTGTGTCTTCCAAATCAAAACATGGACACATCCACCTCTATTCTACCTGATTTGCATCCTTGGTCTACTCCTTACAAAAGACCGCCAACCCGACTCCATTTGAAATATCCCTCATGTTTCAAAACATGACCCATCAACACACTTTGACGACATTGACTCGCCCCTTTTCCAGTACTCCTAGGTGATGTCCAATCGATACTTACAATTGTATCCCAATAACCACTAATGGACCCACTCATACAATAGAATTAACATAGACTTGTCCCAAAATGGTAAAAACTTGTTCACCTTCCAACAATTGAAACTCAACTGCGTACAAGAAACCTACAACAAGGTATAATTCACATTCACTTTCTTACTTAAGAAGTTACAGTATACTGCTTATCTGGCTGCCTCCTTTCTTCTGAAGCCAAACAAGGAGGAACAGTAATTGTGGTATCCCCAGGTATCTTAATCAGCATTGTATATATTGTAAACTGTAGGAAACTCGACAGTGGACACAAATCTAACAAGCCTCACATGACATTAGCAGCTATACTTTCAATCCTAAGAACTTCACCATCTACATCTCAATGTTCAGTCCCAGGTGGAATACAGATTGTGCCACAACTTAAAGAGAGAGAGAGAGAGATTGAGAGAAAAGGGGGGGCATGCATCCTACAAGTGATGTCAGCCATGTTCATCTTGGAGTCTACACATCAAATCTCTCTCAAACCCGGTCTCCAAAGTGTGGGAAAATGGCATGAAATCTCTAGGAAATGATTTTTGTACTCTCTCTTCATCTTCCAAATCAACAACTAACTCATTCTCACTCCTTGTCTAATGCTAGAGACTTTGGCAGAAATATTAATATCACCCTCAAACCATACAAACCACAAACCTGATAATTGTGTCTCAAAAGACCACCCTTGAATCGCAGCTACTGCCTGACTTTACACCTCACATCAAGTGTTTACAGAAGCAGAATTCTGCATTTCCATCTCCATCTGGAAGCTCACTGGTTGAGTGGGTTAGGGCGTCGTTACTTGCGGCAGGTTGAGGTGAGGGCGGTTCGAATCCTGCCACCGGCGAAGTTGAACCAAGGGCATGGTTCATTAAATTCCATGCTACAAAGCCCTCTGTGAGGGGCACCATCCTAGCCTCCCGATAGGGGGGGAGTGTGTGACGTTAAACCATATCACATCACATCTCCAACCATAGAGCAATCTCTCAAAATGGAAAACTTGTTCACCTTCCTACTGTCACACGATATGGCACTTGCACTCAACCTCAATATCACATTCAAACTGCCCCAGATGCAACCATATAGAAGACATTGATTACATCCTTCATTAGCCCTACCCAGACGACAACAACAACATTTCTTCATGGGAGCTGTAGGTCTCCTCCAAGAAAGATGCAATGGTTTTGTTGTTCCATAGATTGTTCCAGGCATATATATTGTCTGGATTTTGTTACAGTTTGCTGTCTCATGTATGCTATTCTCATGATTTTTGGATCATCTACAAACATGTCCATGTAGCTTGTACCTTTCATCATGTCAGTTATGTGAATTGAGAACCTTAGTCACCACCCCCTATCCTGACATCTTGTCCTTCACCACTGTTCTTATGTATCTGTCTTTCAGGAAATCCTTTAACTACTCAGAGCTCATCTGTGTCTTTCAATGTACCCCATTTTCTGCCAGTCAGTTGCATGGTATCTAGCCAAATGTTTATAGTCCACCCCACTCTCTTTATGTACTCGGAGTATTGTTCCTCCTCATTTGGCTTGAGAAATAAAAGAAGGGGACTGGTTAGAGGTACAAGTACAATCTCTCAAACAGGTAAAGTGTATGTATACCCAGGTATGCTTGTTGTTAACAGACAGTTGGGTTTAAATTGCTGGAGGAGGACTAGGTCTTTCTGATTTAAGGTTAATACATGACAGTTCCATTGTAGTACTGGATATATAGTATTAAGGTTGTTGTGATCTAATTGTGGGTGTAGCATGCATGTTTGGCAGGGTTGTAGGCGGAAGAGTAGATTAATGTTGAGTCTTTAAATAGATATGTTTGGTGATGAGTTGATTATGGGGAAGGAAGGTTCATCTTTCCGTGCTGGGAGATTGTTAGGAATGTCCATGTATGTGATCTCATTGAAGAAACAGGTAAGGGGTGTGTGTGTGTGTGTGTGTGTGTGGGGGAGTGGTCAGATAACCTCAAACTTTCTTGTGTCTTCTTCAGTGTTTTGGGAGTGGGGAGGGAATGCTGATGAGAGGTGGTATGAGGAGTAGGGGTGGAATAAGGGGATGAAGAATATTAGAATAATGCGAAGTCAAGGGGCACCGTCCTAGCCTTCCGATGGGAGGAGTTTGTGACGTTAAACTATTTTTTTTTTTTTTTTTCCAGTTGGGTTTAGGGACATTGGAAAGTCAGTGACTTTCCAGGTGGGACTTTGAGAGGTAGCAAGTACATTTGGGAGTGGCATGATTTTAGACTGCTCTCTAAGGATTGTGAACATAGGGTTTGTGCTGGGTTGGGGTGTATTTCAGCTTGGGTATTATATTCCAAGGCAGCACAGGCCCAAATGGGTGGGGTTAGATGTTAAGACGGTTTGAGATGGAGTTACTTTAATTATATTTTCGATGTGGAGTGGGTACAAGTGTGATGGTTTCTATGGTATTTACCTAATTGTAATACAGTATATAGGAGAGGAGCTACATTTGTGGGAATCCTGGCTTTCTCCAAATATCATACCTAGTTTTTAACTTACATATAGTTTTAGCTTGGGGTATATCATCCAAGCTATTCCAATTGATGCATTTATGTATAAAATGCTTTTTTATGTCTCAGACAAGTTCTCTTGATTTGTTCCTATGACCTTGTGAAATTCTCATCCCAAAGCAAGAGATTTTCTAAGCCAGATCTGTCTACTTTTAATGACCTTAACAGTACTATGAAGTCATCCATATGTGTTGTTTGTGTTATGATATTTCAGGTGGGGAGTGAGTTCTCATTGAGTGGCAAGGGGAAGATTGTAGGTGGATGGGGGAAGGATTCATAGTGGAAAAATGTAGTGATCTATTGAGAACTGGAGCGTGTTATGTGGTGGGTTGAGGAGGACTGGAAGGAGTGGGAAGTTGTGTGGTGGATCCTTTGTTTAGGTTCATTGCCATGCTTAGTGGGGCTTCTGGGCTTGGAGCTAGGATTTAAGTAGTCAATGGGGGAAGGTTAGTATCAATGAGGAGGATGGAATGCCATCTCACATTCTTTTAGGATGGTAAATTTAGGCTACCTTTATTTTTTGTCCTGCAATGTCATCCAAAATCTAATTCAGTGTATTGTAATAGTTGTGGGGCATTAACCACAGCTATACAGGAGTTGAAGGTTGCATATAGTTCATTTTGGACCAGGACACCAGCAGGGGTTGAAAGTGAATTTGGGTTTAGGATTTAATATTGGGATCCATTTGATTAGGTTCACATTTGGTGGGGTTTTCCACATGAGATTAAGATTCTTTTCACTCTTAAGACACGAAACAAGGGATTGTCCACTGGTAGTGATGAGGACCAAAAGTCTTGGGTGGTCTAGGTTGGGGTATATTTCTAACTTGATAAGAGACAAGATGAGGACTAGAGAAGCAAGGTAAGCCAGGGAATGTAGTGTCATTGAGTGGTATAGGAAAATGTGTTGATGGCCATGGCAAAGTAGCGATTTTGTTGCAGCGGTGGCAATGATTATTCCCTCTGTTAAGGGGAAAAAATAGTTGCCAGTGGATCAAGCAGTGCAAAGTGCGAGTTGGGGCTCACTGACCTCAATGTTTCCCATTATTATTATCACCTGCCCATTACTATTCTTCTACCTTGTTGAATCTTTTGACATGTTTCTTATGCCCACCATCATGTTTTACAGATGCATTTTATTTTCTTTATTATTAATCAGTGTTTGTAAAAGGTAATTTTTTTTTTTCATAGTTCCTCAACGTTTCCCTTTATTGTAAGTTGATAGAATCTTACTGTATGTTTTTTTCCCCATAAGTGTGCCATGTGATGTGTTGCATCAATTCCTGCCTCAAATGCTTTGGGTCCGAGTCTGAATTCAGTGATTACTAGTTTCTGCCCCTGGTTATTACAGACTGAGCATATTGGGCAAAGGTGGTGATCTCAGTTTCAGCTAAGCACTTCCTGGCATGATCACACCACATATTATATGTTATGAAAATATACTTGTCCAACATGTAGGATCATTAATTTCCAGCATGTTTAGTTGCAACAAGATCTCTGAAAGTGACCTTGACCTTGACTTTGATCTTAGATAAATATATGTATATAATGGAATCTTGCCATTGTGTACTACAAAGATATTGTTTACAAGTGTGAGAGAATGGGTCATATGATGTAGTACATAAGAGGTCAGAAGGACAGAACTCTGGTCGTGGTTTGGGCATTTGTTACAAAAGAATCTAGTTTTCACAAAGTTAATTAGTTTATACTGAAACATTCTTATTTCTCCAGATTATACTGTTCTTCAATAAAGAAAAATGTTCTATTAAAATAGTGATAAATTCAATGCAGTATTATGGATCTTAAAACCACTGTATCTCAAAATGTAGGATTTAGTGTAATAAGAAACAGCATTGAGGTATAAAATATTACAATATTGTATTTGTCATGCCTTGACATTTAGAATTTTGTTTGACTAATAAAATGTGATAAGTATCATTATATCTTATCATTCCTTTGAGAAACAATTGAAACACATTCACTTACTGTATTTTCTTTTATTAATGAAGGGATAAATGTGACAGCATACAACATTTACAAAATTATCTTAACCTCTATCATTATATATGTATAATCATACTGGGAACAAAACACAGGTACATATTTATGGCAGTCTTAAGATGGGTTTATTTCCCTTCTGCCCATTTTTAAACCCATAACAACAACAACCCCCCCCCCAACCTGGAGATACAGGCACAACGGGACGACTGATACATGGTCTCCAGTCAAGGCAGCCCAAGATATATTCTAATCAACTTGATGATTATTCCTTCCACATATGGAGAATTGACAACTGGTGACTCCTCTCTACTATCTTACTATTTTCAGCAGATGACATGGGAACAGTCCTACTACAAGTCCAACACACGATTCAAGACCGTGGTGAATCACTAATACAACACAATGGTCCAAATTTTCTAATCGGAGATGAAAGAAAGGGTCTGAGGACTGTTCCTAGCCATCACAGGGCTGCAGATTTACAGTGAAACTCAAGGCAACACAACATTATATATTAAAAGCATAATAATATTCAACCACTCTTACAAATGTCTTCTGGTCATATGTACATACTACTCATCTGAATTTGAGTCAGAGTCTGAATATGCTCCGAGGCTGAGCAAAGCAGATGAGCTGATAACTCCATTCTTTGGTACACTGCTAGAAGTGTCTCCATTACTTCCAGTTTTCTGATTTGTTTCCTTTGGTGATGCCGGAAGATTAGCCTTGTCCGTCTTACTCTCGCTATTTTCTTTCTCTGGACTCGCCTGGTTTTTGACTGTCTTACTACTTGTTTCTGGGTCACTAGGTCTGATGGGCAAACTGGATGGTTTGTTACCTGTGGTTAATGAGTCTGGCGTAGTTTTTTTAACTTTCACAAGTCCTGCAAACTTTGATTTCAAACTGATTTTCTTGGTTTCCTTTATCCCATCGCTTTCTAATAATGCATCAGTAGGTTTATCCTCTTTACTGAACTTCATTTTCTTTGCTCTTGGTAAATCTTCATCATTGTTGACTTTACGCACTAACTCTCCCTCCACCATCTCGTAGCCCAACGCCATCAAAGCCTCTAGACGTTCGTGTTCTTCTTGTTGCTCCTTTGTCAATTGTCGTTCCTCCTCGTATTTCTGCACCATCTTATTTAGGTCGACTCCTGCATGACGTTCATTAAGTTCTCTCAGGTCTTCTAATGATTCCAGGACCTCCATTTCATACTGCGACTGTTGTGTACGGTTTTCTAAAAGCAGCATCGGATTTGACTCAATCTCTTCTCTAGCTTCTTTCTCTTCTTTAGCAGCAAGTTCTTCTGCTAACTTTAGTGCCTGGAAATTACGGTGTGCCCCTGCTTCTATGGTGTAATCAGTACTTTCTGGATCTGTACGAAATGATATTTCTGCCAAGCAACCTGGGCATTTTATGTAAAATCTGTAAATACGTATGCCTAAATATGACATATTTTCCACATCCTCTTTACGAGCATTGAATTTCTTCCCTTTAGCAATGTATTCACCACACGTCAAACATTTCATATTACATGGAGCCATAAGTCGGACCGTAAATTGACGATTTTTTGGACATCTGGCCCTTGGAATTTTTGAAGGGTCAAAGTCTGGAGGATAGTACTTGTTCAATACTTTTCTTTCCGACATTTTGCTTCTTGTTCACTTTATTTTTCAAAATTAATATATCTCTGGATAGAGAGTAACGAATCAATACAACAAATCAACATTCAGCACTTCACCCTAGATGGTGACCGTGATGTTGATCTCTGTTTACAAATTCAGGTAGGGACGGAGTACAGTTGTGGATTCGTATGCAATGATATGACTTCACTATGTGAACAATGTAACACTTCAAATAGGTACACATAAAAAGTTCTATAGTGAATAATAAAAAATAATTTTCATGACATCGTAGTATACACAAGTTTGTCGGAAAGTAAAGTCAGAATTCATCGCAACTCAGTGTACAGCAGATAATGGATCAAAATATTAGTTTAAAAATCATACTTTTGTTTTTATGAAGAAAAGAAAAAGAATAGAATATGCAATGAATATATCCAGATATATTTTTTTAGAGAAATTTGGAAACTAAATTACATATAACATGATACTCAGGAATCATTAGTGAAAAATAAAATATTACAAGTGAAATTTTAATTTCATTAACACCCTTATATATATTTGTAAATAATTTTTGGTACGATTCGAACGAAAATATCTATCATGGGCAAGCGCAAAATCTAAGATGGCGGATGGCGTTTCGGCGGCAAAACGTTGACTAGAAAACATCACGAGGCGTAAGACGGTATTATGATTAAATCCTGATCGGCGCCGTGTGAATTAGTAGCGAGCTATGGTAAGTAGGACAAATCAGTAGATGCAGTAACTTGAAGTGACTAGATAAAGTGAGTATCCTAATGTGTTGATAGTAATACATTTGTAATTGTTTTTAGGTTGCACGGGACATGCAGATTTGTGTTATTGGTACATGTTCTGAATGTATGGAAAGTATGTGACAGGTTGTGTATCAGTTACAATTTACAGGTTGCAACAAATATCTGTTTCAAGTCTTTTGACGAATAATTTTGATCATAATTTTTGTTTGTGTACAAGTTGTCAACTTGTCTTGCTCAGAAGAAAATATTGGCAGTAGTGTGATGTTAAGATGTATTATCTAGAGTAAAGATTAATATGGAAATCAGGTTTAATGATTATTGGGGGAGGGATGGTTATATTTGTAGGAGTACACAACTAAGGTAGTTTTCCATAATCATGATAATGCATGGTTATTCTTGGATTTTTGTTTACTTTTTATGTTTCATTCAAATCTGACCATCAAGTTTGGCAGAAACCATTTTTTTGCCCTTACCCCATCACCTCTACATTAATGGGAAAGCAGGGTTTTTGGGTGGGGGAGCACAAATTAGGGGTACAATTTGAATGAAACTAAAAATGCTAGGAAACATGATTTGTGGAACTTAAGTTTTAACCCAATCTTGAATCTACCTAACCTAACATATTCCTTTTGGGTACTATTTTATGGGATTCTAACTGGACTAATGGTAAATGACAAGACAAACTAGCCTGGTGCAAGTGTAGATACTTGAAAATAAAAGAGTAGATAAAATTGAGTGGGATTATGAGTCACCTGCTGATTCTATACTTGAAAGGTTGTTAGAAATTCTTAATCCCATCATTAAATCTGACAATGCTTTAAGTGTCGGCACTTCTAGATTTTCTGTTCACCCCCCTAATGCACTTAGGAAAGGTTGCTGACCTGTTAATTTTACAAATATATTGGGAAGTTCTTTGGTCAACACTCGCCAGAATTATCATAAACTTTGGCAGTTTATGATAATATTAACTACCGATTTAAGAACTACTTTCCCTGCTCCAAAGCTCTGCATGAAGAAATTTTGGTATTATTTTAGTTGCACACAACCATGTGATATAGTGTTAGAAAATTAAATATTAATTTTATAAATTAAAATACATGAACATAATATGCAATTTTCTTGACTGAAAAAGAAATACATTGCTACAAGCAAATATACTAATGAGCAAGGTCGCTAGCATAGGATTGGGATGCCATCTTGTTTGTCAAGTGTTTGTCGTCTGCCCGGTCCAGTTGAAATGTTAGTTACATGATGGACATCACTTTGTGCACCGGTTGTTCTTGCACTCCAGGTGATGTTAACAAGCCGTATTATAAAGACAACAAGGCTTCTCTAGAGTTTCTGAGAGAACATGGGGTTGTGCCATCCACGGTTAATTGCCTGATATGTAATAAACCATGTTTGTTCTGTGAAGATCAGCATATGTGGGTGTCACAACGACAATGATCCAGATGACCTTTAAATTACAGGTACCGGTTTGATAAATACAGGTTAGGTTGGAGTAGATGAATTTATCATCCTTTAATTTCTTCAACGTCAGCATCTATCAAAACAAACATGGCATACCATTCGTCTGGCATGACTTTGTTAGTTATGTAATCTGTTTTAGGAACTTTTGTTTTTCATTTCCACCAAGAAAATTGTTTAATACGTTGATATATTATTATTTACAAAATTAATAATTAATTTTCTATTGCTATATTGCATAGTTGTGCACAACTTAAATTTTACCAAAATTTTAATCAACAAGGTCAAAGACAAACCAGAATCATTCCACTAGTATATATGAAACAAAAAGGTTGGAACTCCATCTCTGGGTACTGTAAAGTCCTCAGATGGTTCCTTAGTCAAAAACTGCTGCTATGGTGGAAGTGTTTACAGTGAGCTTTGCCTCAATTTTCAGAACTGGCATCACAAATCCATCTCCCCATCAGATTTTTGATAGATGTTTTTATCCACTTGTTTTCTCTTGATCTGATGGAGCTACTAGACTACAATCAGGCTTGACAGTAACCCCAATATTGGTCCAGATGGTCTTCATCAAAGGTTACTTAACCCCTCACTCCGGGCCAAAATCTTGCGGGCAGCAGTAGTTGCCAGACGTGCGATGTTGTGTCATAATACTCGCATTATAAAAAATAAAGATACCGCTGTATTGCTCGTTCTCTTTCACCCGTGAACTTTGATAACCATAGAAAATATGGTGAAGCCAGTTTACAGAGTATGGGGGTCACACAGGTACAACTACAATATATATAATCATGACGCCGACATCAGCATCCTCGCGTACCCACTTGCTCCTCATGATGCCTACGTAGGCGTCATCATATCGAAGGGGTTAAGTCCTGTACAGCCTTTATAAGATATTTTCTACAAGCATGGCCCAAGGCATACTGTCATCCAAATGGAAATTATCTGAGGTTGTATATTTAAGAGAGAGTCTTGCTCAGATCCCCTGAACCCATAAGCTTGACTTCAGACTGCTGTAAGATTCAAGAAAGAATAGTAGCTGATCTTATGGTTATGTTAAGAGCAACAACATAATGTCTAGTAACCAAAATGGCTTCAGACGTGGAAGGACAATGGAGGATCAGCTACTACTAACCTATGACTCACCTCCAAGCTTGATAGCAGAAATGTGTTGGATGTAGTTTTATTTTATTTCTCTAAAGCGTTTAATGTGAACCACTGTTTTTAATAGACTCAACTGTGTTGGGATTAGGGGCACCCTGCTCAAGTAGATAAGATCATTTCTACAAGGAAGACTGATGCAGGTATCAGGTGTCATGAGCAGCATGAGAGAAATTAAAAGTGGAGTTTCTCAGGAATCTGTGTTGGGTCTCCTACTTCTCTTGTGTATGTGAATTACTTGCCTTCATTCATCATTAACAATTGTGAGATTTTTGCTGGTTATCATAAACCATACCTAAATATTTCCTCATCTTATCCATTTTCACTAGCAGCAGGCACTTCCTCATGTTAAAAGAGATATTGACACCATCTCTGTTGCTAATTCTGGGAATTTGATCAAAACAGGAATAAGTGCATATCTTAAAGAGTCCAGCACAATTCACTTAGCTGACAAGAATTGGGTCTGTTATCAGATTACATTCTACAAAATCATGCTATGTCATTAGTGAGCTCTCACAAAGTCCCAGGTGTCTTGGTAAACACTAGCCTCAGATTTCAACCTCATTTTGAGTTACTTGTCACTTCAAATGTGTTACTTGTTGTCAACTTGTAAGCATTGCCAGTTCAGGATAAGTCTTATCGGCAAAGAAAAAAATTCTTTATTCATTTCTACATGTATGATGTAACAGAAATTATTTTCACCACAAAAAACAAGCATTATATTAATTTATATGCTGCTTGTTGGTTATTATGTTTTGGTGGTCCAAATATGTTACTTGTTGGTCGACTGGTAAATGTCGGCGGTTTGTGACGGGGATTCCCAATAGAGAAAATCTTGTTTCTTTACTTATCTCTACATATATGTTGCATAAATAATTTTCAACACAAAATAAGTTTTATGTTAATTTATATGCTGCTTGTCAGTCATTTTGAGTTACTTGTCATTCCGTGTCAGTCTTTAGTGTGACACCATTTAGATGGTAACATAGGTGTCCAAACAGTGTCCTGACAGCTCAGGAAGGTACTGGACGGCTCTGGATGGTGTCCAGATGGTATTGGACAACACTATTGTGATGTGGTGTGAGAAGGTGGGATCTTTGGTCATATTCATCCCCAGATCTTTTATCACCTTAACCGTGTCTTTCTGGGCACAAATGTATTTTGATAAGTGTATAAGGTTTTCTAGTTTCCCATACCATATAAGCTTAAACTTCTTACTATTGAAGGGCATGTTGTTTGTCCACTTAAGGATCTTGTCCAAGTGTTGTAGTAACTGTGCAGCTTGTGAGCAGATTTTCTTGCCTATCATTGTGTCATCAGCAAAAAGTAGCAGTGGAATGCTCTAGGTCTAGGTCTGTGTTCCCGATTATGATCAGGAAGAGTTGGGGACCCAGCACTGAACCCTGGGGGACTCCACTTATGATGGCTGCTGGCATCTGACAGTTCCCCTTCCACAACTATTCATTGTGTTCTGTTGGAGAGGAAGCTATTTAGGCATTGTCCTAGTTTGCCACATATCCCAAGAGCTTTGATTTTGTGAAGGAGAATTCCATGATCCATTTTATCGAAACCTTTGGCGAAGTCAAGTTATATGAAGTGTTTTTCTATATTGAATGTCCTGTAGTACTTCCTGATAGTGAGTCAGCAGCCGTGAAAGGCAGGAATGTCCTTTTTTGAAGGCACACTGCCCATCAATGAATGCTCTTATGTCTTCCATGTGGATGACAATTCTGGATCGCATTGGTCCTTGAGTTATCTTTAGCACCACTAGTCTAGTTTTTTGCCAAACCCTTGTTACCTCCCTTAAAAATTAGTGTGATGGTACCAATTTTAAGTGCACGTTGGATTGAACCAGCTTCCAATGGTTTTTCCTACAGTAGTTTCAGTGATGCATGAGGTGGAATGGGCAGAGGGATGGGGGGTGAGGTAGTATGTGTGAGCAAATTTTGACACAGCCAGAAGGGATTTCTCCCTGTCTTCTCCTTTATGCATGGGGGGACAGGGGGGTTGCCGATTTAATGAAGCGGCCTTGCTGTGGATGTGCTGTGTCTTGCGACACTGCTTCTGACCCAGGGCAGTGGACAAGGTGCAGGGATGACCCATCATCCAGGAGGTGCTAAGATGAGAGGGAGGGTGGAGGGGTGTGGAGTGTATTCGGGGATGGAATGGGTGGAAATGATTTTATGCCTTTTCCTTTTTGGCTACCTCCCTTGTAAGGGGGAAAAAGCCTTGGTATATATATGTATGTATGTAGTTTCAGTGGCAAGGCTACTTGATATTTACAGTATTTTAGGATTTGCAGGTGGAAGCCGTCTGGTCCAGCACCTGAATTTGGTGCTATATCATCAATTGCTGCAATTATGTCTTCAGTTGTTATTGCAGCTGATGAAAACATTGGTCCCCCTTGAGGATCTTGGAAGAATGAAGATGGGTTATTAATTTTCTTCTCGTCAGGTGCTTAAGCTTTTTGGCAATTTCCCCTGTTTGGTTCTCCAGTTCTCCATTGACTTTCAGGAGTGGGCCTATGGTGGATGGGGTCTTGAGTTTCTTTTTGGCAAAGGAGTAGAAAATTTTCCTGTTCTTCAGGATGATTGCTGTTGCTTTTGATTTTTCCTAACTCCTTTGCTCTTTGTGTGATAGGATGAGTTTTCTTTCAATATCCTCGAGATCCACTTGTAGTTTGGTGATGCTGTGTGGATGTGATGTCTTGTTAAGCTTTGCTCTTATTTTGGATCTCTGCTTCATAAAGATTCTCCTGCAGTCAGGAGTCCCTGTCTTAGCTTGCCCCAGTTTATTTCTTCACTGTAGAAGTTGAGGTCACTGAGTGGAGAACTTGTTTGCTAGTTTGTGGTTGCCCAAAGCCTTAGGGTTGTTGGGAAGCTGTTAGTGTAGGTTTTGATGTGGTTGTGGTCAGACATTGTTTTAATTATTTCATAGGAGTGGACTAGCTGAAGAGTTGTTGGTTAGTACCAGGTCCAATGTGTTGTTGCTTCAGGTGGGCTCTTCAATGAACTGGGCTAGGTACCAGTTTTCAGTGATGAACTTGAGTTCTGCTTGATGTTTCTCGTCTCAGGGTCCTTCATCAATTTTCGTTGATGGCCATGACATGCAGGGCAAGTTGAAGTCCCCGGTGATAATGACCTCCATGGGTGGGGTTGGCAAGTTTTGTAGAAGTGCCCATATTTTTGATGTTACCTCTCTGAATTTTTCTTTAGTAATGTTTAGCAGCCTGTAAAAACTCACTATAAGGGTGTCTATTTTCCATACATTCACTGCCAATAGTTTAGTTGTGCTCACTGATTTTACATCTGCCAAAGGATTTTTTCCCCTCTTACTCAAAGGTAGCCAAAGATTAAAATTGTATACCCTCTTCCATCCATTTCATTCTCACTCATTCTATTTACATCCACCACCCTTTCCTCTGCCTCATTTAAGCTCCTCATGGGTGGTGAGCCATCCCTGTATCCTGCCCACTGCCCTGGGTCAGAAACATTGCAGCAAGACACAGTAAGGCTGCTTCATTTAATCAGCAACCCTCCTCTGTTCCCTCATGCAAAAACATTGAAGATGGGGAGAAATCCCTTTGGGCTGCATCAAAATATCATTCACACATACCATTCCTTAACCCCCACCCTCCACCTACTCCCATTCATCACAGTATCCATGCACAGCCATTCTCCATTCGCCCATCCTCGACCTTCTCCCTTCCTCAGCAGACATCCCCCTGTTGCTCAACGCCCCATTCACCCCATCCATCCATCTCTTCCTCGGTCACCCCATCATGCTCACTCCATCCACCCGCCTTATCATTTTTCATTCACTCTCCATATGTCCAAACCATCCCAATACTCTTTCATCAACCCTGTCTGCCATCTTCTTTTCCACCCCCGCTTTCCTTGCCTCGTTCCTCTGTCTATCCAACCTTGTAACCCCCACCATAATTCGCAGACATTTCATCTCGAACACACTTAAACTTTTCCTCCCTGCCTCTCTTAAATTCCACGTCCCTGCCTCATACAGTGCTGTTGCCATAATCACCCCTTCATATAATCACCTCTTTGCATCCATTTCCAAATGTCTATTTCTCATTACACTTTTTATTCCCCTAATGCATTTATGTGCTTCTCTGTCTACAGTTTACCTCCACCTCAACTCCTCCCTTTCCTGCCACATGCAAACCCAAGTATCTAAAGCTATCCACTTCCTCCAGCCTCTCTCCTTTAACCCCTTCCATACGGTGCCGCACACGTAGGCGTCATGAGGAGCAAGTGGATTCGCGACGCTGCCATATCGGCGTCTTGATTATATTTATTGTAGTCGCCCCTGTGTTTTTACATTCTCCCTAATCTGCTCTTAATCCCATTCTCTGTGGTTTTCAAAATTCACGGGTGAAAGAGAGAACGATTGATATAAGCCGTGACTATATTTTATGATGTGAGTATTATTATGACACGTCGTACGGCTGGCATTGGCTGCTGCCCGCGAGATTTAAGTCCCATAGTGAAGTGGTTAAAACTTGCTTCCAGCTCACTGCCATCCTCTTCCCTTGTACACCTCATCATCTTACTTTAACCCACATTTACCTTGAACTTTCTCTTATCACATACCTTCCCAGACTTCCCAACTCATTTAATCCCCCCCTCTGACCCTGCCATAAACACAGTGTCATCAGCAAACAATAACTGGCTCACCTCCCACCTTTCTACATTTTCTTTAATCATTTCCAATATCATACCCATTACCCTTGCTTTACCTCCTGCACCACCCCATCCATGTACACATGGAACAGCTATGGTGATATGACACATCCCTGACACAGTCCCATTTTTACCTCAAACCACTTGCTCTCCATTTCTAATTCTAACACAGGCTCTACTGCTCTTGTAAAAACTTTTGACTGCCCTTAACAGCTTTCTCCAAATCCCATATATCTGTAAAACTCCTACAATGCCTTCCTGTCTACCCTGTCATAAGCCTTTTCCAAATCTATAAAGATCCCCAAAAAAAAGTCCTTACCTTTTCCTAAAGCTTTCTCACATATCTAACCACAAAAATCTGATCCCCAAATCCACACTGTTCCTCTCCTAAATCTCTCACTTAAAACTTTCCCATAAGCCTTCCTAACTACGCTCAACAAACTGATCCCTCTAAATCTACTACACTCACACTTGTCCCCCTTTCCCTTGTAAAGTGGAACTATACAGGCATGCCTCCAGTCCTCTGGCACTCTACCCTCCATTAGACACATATTTAAACAATCTCACCAGCCAGTCTGCTATTACTGTACAGTGAGACCTCTCATTAACGGACGTTAATTAGCTGTGTTTGTGGTGTTTTGGGGTGGCATAGTGATTGCATGTACTAAACAACAGCACCAAGAACACCGAAAACACCGCGAAAACACCGCAAACACAGCTAATTAACGTCCATTAATGAGAGGTCTCACTGTACCTCCCTTCTTCAGACTCTCCACATGACACCCATCTAACACAGGTGCCTTACATGCTGTCATCATTTTTACCTCTTGAATATGATGATGCCTATGAAGACATTATGAGCTGCGAGTGGGGTATTCTAGTGCCAGTGTTGGCTTCCTGATTAGATTTATTTTGTAGTTGTAGCTGAATGACCCCTGTATCCTGACCCCTGTTTCTCTCTCTCTCTCTCTCTCTCTCTCTCTCTCTCTCTCTCTCTCTCTCTCTCTCTCTCTCTCTCTCTCTCTCTCTCTCTCCTCTCCTCTCCTCTCTCTCTCCTCTCCTCTCTCTCTCCTCTCCTCTCTCTCTCTCTCTCTCTCTCTCTCTCTCTCTCTCTCTCCTCTCTCTCTCTCTCTCTCTCTCTCTCTCTCTCTCTCTCTCTCTCTCTCTCTCTCTCTCTCTCTTCTCTCTCTCTCTCTCTCTCTCTCCTCTCTCCTCTCCTCTCCTCTCCTCTCCTCTCTCTCCTCTCCTCTCCTCTCTCCTCTCTCTCTCTCTCTCTCTCTCTCTCTCTCTCTCTCTCTCTCTCTCTCTCTCTCCCACCCCCCACCCCCATGGGTGTGGTATATTTGTATGTTTTGACATTGCTGCTACCCCTTACAAAAAGGAAAATGCCTTTTGGTAAATGTATTTAATTATTGAGGCTATTATTTTTAAATTAAGATGAAAGTAGAGCTGCCTAATATATCTTTATGATATAAAAAGGTCAATGTGGATTCAAAGAAATCCTTGGCACTACCCTCAATCCTTAATCAACAAATATTGGAAGGCTTTGACAAGAAATGGCTGACAAACTTCCTAACTAGCAGAGGATGCAGAATCCCAAGATTCTGGGATCAAAAGACATTGCAATGGAATACCCAAGGGCAATACTATCACCAATGCTATTTGTACATTAGCTTCTCACCACAGACCTGAAACAAAATACCAAAGCTGTCACATATGCAAATGAGTTAGTAATAGCTTAGCATATTGGTTACAGAATAGCTGCAAGAGATATTAAAAATGACCCTAAAAACTTAGTTATGACTGACACAAAACATGATGTCAGCATTCCCAGACAAGACCTCAGTCATGTTGCTCACCCCCAGTTACTGTTAATCATAGAAGCATCGAGTGGTCAGATTAGTTGATTAACATATCCTTCTTCATAAGGGACCTAAAATAATGTGTCTTGCATTTGACACACACATAATCCTCACTCCTCATAGTGTAAGCAGACTGAATGTACTCAGTACAGTTACAGATATTGGAATTGGATAACTTGTTATTGCATAAGCAATTGACCTTCAACCTTTTGTAGCCAAGGCAGGCAGTACCTTCAGGAAATTAATTTTTTCATGTAGAAGGCATATATAAGACATCAAACTTCCACATGACACACCAGGACCTTGTTGCAATAAAATTCTTAAAAAGATATCTTCCAGTCATCACATAATAGCATCTTGAACCTAGAAAGGAGCCCACGTATTTTCTTGTCCTGAAACTAAATAAACAGTGCTGTTGTTGTGCATTGTAGTGATGGTAATCAAATGTAAATATGACAGGTCATTGCATTGGGAAAACTAATCTACAGAACAAATATATATGATTCTTGCATGAAACATAAGGTTTTGTATGAGTGCATATTTGGAGCTGGAGAGTTGCCATTTTGAAATAATGTTTTGTATAATTGCTTCATTGCAGATGGGGAGTCGCCGCTGTGAGTTATGCAAGACGGGTAAGGTGAGGCCCATGCAGCTCTCACTAAGTCGGGCCATTATGATATGTGACAACAGTGACTGTGACTATCTGTTCAATTCCTCTCCACGGGACAACATCATTTTTAGAAACCTGTCGATGCATTCACTAGAGACTCCAATTGGTGGTAAGTTTTGATTGCTGGATGAGCCTCCTATGTAGCATTTATGTATTATAGTGTAGTTGTGAATTTTATCAGTATATACAGTATATGTATAATAAGAGATTTATGTTCTTCAACAGCGGAGTCATGGATTCGGGCAAGTAATTCCTGTAGTAGTAGCAGCGGTGTACACTCAGACATCAAGAGTCCAGTCTTTAGTCGATCTTCATCTTTGGCATCAATAACTGACAAGGAGGTGGAATTCGTGCTTCAAAAGTCGTATGCACCACCCAGAGTCAGTGGTTCTTCCCAAAACAATGTATTAGGACCCTCATCCTGGAAAAAATCAGGTGTCAGAGGACCCAGGGAACATGGGCGCAACTCTACAAAATTGGGTAAACGTTCTGGCCAAGTTGCGAGTGCCCTTACAATCACCACAGCTTTTGATCTCCCCAATGAAGGTGTGGTAGCTCCAAGACATTCAGATTCTGGACCAGGTGGGGATGCAGAAATGGAGGCTGTGGCCAAAAATGAATTCTTTGACATGTTGAATGAATTGGATTTGGACACGCCCCCAGTGAACAAAAACCACAGCCCCAGCGATAACGACATCGGGGATTTGCCTCCATTAGACCCATGGATGAAAGAAGAATATAGGAGCAGTCAGAGTGAGGTGGGGTCACTTGGAAATATTAAAAGCTTTCAAGGACCTCATGAAGGAAGTGGTTCATATAAAGGTGATGTTAAAAGAATTTCTGAACCTGGAGTGCCTTTCATTCCAAGTGCAGGGTCAGCATTTAGCCAAGTTCCTCCTAGTAAAGTCATGACTTCCAGTTGTTTGGCACTGGAGAAAGAAGATGTGAATTCAGACAGCTTGTTGCAAGATAGAGGTTGTGAAGTAGAAAGTAGGGAAGAATTGGAGACAGGTGACCTTTCATATGCAGGTGCTCTTTTAGCAGATACCGCTTCACCAGCATCTTCACATGGTAGTGAAGACAGTGGCTACAATGAGGAGTGCAGGATACCAGTAGGACTGCAGAAACCATTGAGCATGGAGGAACACACTGGGACTCGCACTCAAGTTCTCATAACCAAAGACTCGAGGGGGCTTTCTTTCTCAAATGTGGAGGAGGAGGTCTATGCCACCAACATTAAGGAATCTAGTCATCCAGAAGAAGTTATTAAGTACCTTATGAAACCTGTTACAATGGCAAATATGATTAATATATTAGAGTACAATGTATTGCCAGCAGTAGTGTCACCAAATAACATTGAAAAATCAGTTGATAATGAACAGAGAAGCACAAATGTACTTGAAGCTCCCTTAGGAAATGTAGAGAGTTGTTTTTCACAAGACTCGCTAGGTAATACTGAGGAACCTTCATCTTCAGGACATGTATCACAGTTAAAAGAAGATACTGTAGCTAATGTAACTTTGCAAAGCCCCCATAATACCCATTCTCTACTAAAGCAGAAATCTTTAGAATCAAAGGCTTCTGAAACAACTGACAGTGAAATTTCTGTGACCCACACTCAAAACGGGATTTCATTAACAGATGCCCCCATAGAACAGAACCATACCAAACCCAGTATCTCCAGTGAAGTAAGAAAGGAATATTTAGAAATAGGAAATAAAGAACCAGTTACCTCGCAATATAATATAGAATGTGATGAAATAGGAGAAAGTGAAGAAAGTAGTAGTCATTTCATCACAAAACCCACATCTCAGTGTGATACTATACAAAGGAGTGAAGTGCTTCAGCTGCCAAGTATATCAGAATGGGCTGGGAAATTTGATGTGGCAAATAATGTGATAGAAGGAATGCTGGTGGAAGACCAGCATGACATATTAAATAATATAGTTATAAAAACTGAGAGTGGTGAAAACGTTGTTGCTAGGAATGTGCAAGAAAGCTATGGGTTGCTACACCATTCAGAAAAAGACAAAACGAGTATAATATGTGATCAAATAGAAAATTCCCCATTGGTTAGTGAAAATGTCAGTAGAGTGAGTAGTGATGGTGATTCGTTTATAAACATGAGGAAGTCCAGTTCCCCCCCTGAAAGAATTAACCAACAGGATTCAGTGTCTCCCAGCTCTGAATTAGGGTCCATTGACAAAACGTCTTGTACCCAGAAGGCTCAACCTATCAAAAGAGGGCCTGGGAGACCCAGAGGGAGAGGTAGACCTAAGAACAAGAACAAATCTGTGCCTTCGACCGACACTGCTACCTCACGTGGTGCTCCCACAACTGCCAAAGTGGGACCGCCATCAGTAGGATATGTCCGAGAATCCAGAAGCCGGAAACGCCGCAACCTTGAGACAAGAGCTTACCACATACCAAAGGAAGAGGATTGGGAGGACAACAATGACAGTGACAATGGTGACATCCGAAAAGGAATATCAGAATTGCTTCCGTCTTCATATTTGCAGCTAACAAGAGGCCGTAAGAATTCAAGATGGAGGTAAGGTTTGATCTTTATTGAGACTGTAGTCAATCAGTTATTGTCTGGAGTTTTATTAAGTGGGATGCACAACCCCTCAGTGGCCGGCAACAGTGTTCAGAACCTCCCACAGATCTCTACGGGAGGAAACTTTGGACTATTGTCTGTTTTGTATCAGTGTAGGACTGTTTCTCTTCCACTGGTTTAGTGATAGGTTGTAGAGGGCAGTTGCTGGTTGTCATCTCCCTATGTGTGGAAAACTGTAAGGAAAACAGTTTAGAGTTAATAGGTAGATTTTAGGCCTAGTCTGGAGACCAAGTAGACTATCGGTGCTACATCTGATTTATGTGAGGGTGTGGTTTTTGAAAATGGTGAACTTTACTATTCACCATGTTGAACTTACACATGCAGGCACCTGTTGTTGGTCTCTAGACTGAAGTTGAATGTGTGAATTGTAGATCTATACTATACCCAGGCATAAATGGATGAAAATTTACTAACATTGTGAATTGTAGATACTATACCCAGGCATAAATGGATGAAAATTTACTAACATTAGAGGGGCTAGGTGAAGGAATGCCATGTTGTTGTATAGGTATTGTTAGTATGAGGCATTTCATGATGAGGTGCTCAGTATCTTTTATTTGGTGGTTGCACCTGCGGCAGTTTGATTCTGTGGCCAGGGTTATTCTGTGTCATTACTGTCGTAGTAGTGGATAGTGTCTTGGACTGTCAGTACTATTGTAGTAGTGGATAGTGTCCTGAACACAAGTATGCCAGCATGTTTCTTATTTCTCTTGAGAGAGCTTTATCTGTCCAGGGTGCATTAGTGAGGTATTGGACATGGTGGTCTGTCTAGAAGAGCTTTAGTGATCTGAGCATGAATGTGTTTTTGTGTGAATGTATTGTGTGGAATGGTAGGAAGTGTATGTTTTAAGGGGAAAGCTACTGCTGCTTTTTCATTCACTCAGGTGATGGTGCTTATGTGATGTACTGATGTGAGCAATGTTCCCTCTGAGCTGTGCACATCTGTGTGTGCACATAAAGGAAAAATGTGCACACACAAAGTTTTCAAAGGATATTAAAATCCATTCAATAAAGAAGTCCCACCCAAACATCAACTTATAAATTCTCTAAAAATATGATAACTTGCCAACTGTCAAACCAATAATTGCTTTGGTGGAGGTAATATGTAATACAAACTTGCAAATTGTGCGTATATGCTTCAATGATCAGATGGGGACTCGCATGGGTGCGCACGTACTTTTCAGAAAAGGCAAAGTTTGCACAAGAAAATTTCTGTGCACAGCAAAATATCAGAGGGAACATTGGTTGTGAGGTAGGTAAGGGAGGTCAAAAGCTCTTGTCTAGAATTGTGTACCATTCATTTTCATGTAATAATTTATGTTGTGATGAATGGATGAATGATATTTTGACAGCCCAAAGGGCTGTCTTCAATGTTTCTGCACGAGGGGATGGAGAGGAGGTGGTCACCGATTAAGTGAAGTAACCTTGCTGTGGATGTGCTGTGTCATGCTGCAATGGTGAAATGCAGGGATCATCATCCATGAGGAGCCAAGATGAGGGGTGGTGGATAGGAGTGGAGTGGGTGGGAGAGGGTTATATGCCTTTTGATGTTGGCTACCTCCTTGGTAAGGGGAAAGGAGCCCTTGGTATATGTTTGTGTTCTATGCACACTCCCTTCATGGCATTATACTTTCATGCATAGATGGAGTAGATATTATCAAGACTGATAACCTAGTAGCTATGCATCTCCCACAAGAGAGAACTGGAGCAATGGACAGACCATTGATTGCATAG